>NC_133658.1:686597110-686732110 GCF_037893015.1 Macrotis lagotis | reverse complement strand
CAGTCTGAAGACTTGTATTCAAATTCCAACTCTTGATACCCATCTGTGGGCAAATTACTTCATTCAGCTTCAGTTTCCACACTTGCAAATAAGGAGGTTGGACTAAATGTCTCCAAGATCTTTCTTAGTTCAAACTCTTTGGCAACAGATATACAAGCAGAGCAAGTGTTCAAGACGCTGGCCTGAAAATCCCAGAACTCACATGACCAGTCCTCAGAGACACCTGGGGTAGATATTGGTCTCATTCAGATCCAGTGTTTTTCCATTACTCTCAGTCTCTCTCTCTCTCTCTCTCTCTCTCTCTCTCTCTCTCTTTTTATGCCTGATTTCTTCATTATCACCAACTGGATGAAATAGCACTAATGGAGACAACAGATAAATGGGTCTAAGAAATGAAGAAGCATATTCACTTTTTTTTCCAGATGAAACTTAAAGTTTCACTGGTGTAGATAAAGGATATGGGATGACCTTGAGTTGCAAGGATATGGGATAGTCCAGAAGCTTTGGGCAGCCAAATTATCTCTACTAAAGTTTACCAAAGATCTATGTGGTAAAGTGACTAGAGTATTGAAGTTGGAGTCAGAAATACCTCAGACACTGGGCAAGTCAATTAACCTCTCAGTCTCAGTTTCCCCATCTGTAAAATAGAAATAACAATAGCAACAATATTTACCTTCCAGGGATCCTGTGTAGATTAAATGAGGTAATATTTGTGAAGCACTTTGCAATTCTTTTTTTTTTAAACCATTCAGGATTTATTATATAAGCCTGCAGAATTGACAGATTAAAAGCCTCTCTCTCTCTCTCTCTCTCTCTCTCTCTCTCTCTCTCTCTCTCAGCAACAAACAGCTTGAGGACAGGTTAAATAGCAAAGGACCAGGCCAAGTGCCTGAGAGAAAAGAGAAAGTGAAAAGTAAAATAGCTAAGATACCTGATTGAGCTGAATGTGAAAGGGAAAAGAGAGACTGGCTTAGTTCAGCCACATGGCATAGAGGTCCATAGTTTTCCAGCAGGGCTAGGTTGAGAGCATGTGGTACTACCTTAAGGAGAGAGAGATAGATGCCCATCCTTGCAGGGCAAAGGTCAGGTGAAAAGGAGAGAGACGGGGAGGGGGGGAGAAGGAGAGAGAGAGAGAGAGAGAGAGAGAGAGAGAGAGAGAGAGAGAGAGACTGAGAGTTTCTTTTCTGATCTTACTTAAATGCACTTCTGTAGTGGGTTGGACACAGATGGCACTTGAAGAGTGGTCTAGCACCTGGCTCTAGATGTTCTCCAATAGGCGTGCTGGTCTTTCTTGTCCCAAGGTATGTGACCTCTAAGTCCAATGTGTCATTTACTGTAGAAGATGATTGTCACTCCAGGGCAAGCTTGACCCATCAATGGTCAATGTCAAGTAGACTGGAACCTGGAAGCTGGAGGAAGGGGAACAGGCCAAGGTCACTCTCATCTTGACGAATTCACATTCAACAATGGAGTCACTTTGAACAGGGAGTTCCCCAGATAGGCACAGACAATATTTTTCCTTCTCAAAATTTGTTTCCAATCACAACATTTCCCATGTCCACAACTCCCTGAATCATATTCCTCCCCTCAAATTATTGGGACCCATCTGGGTCTTTTAGGGCTCATTTGGAAGGGGATGAATTGCGTGGGAACTCAATGGCAGCAAGGTGCACAGGATGGTGGTTGTCAGGACCAGGGACAGCTGGTTGGTTGGTGTCTAGCAGAGGCCACTATTGGAGTTGTACAAATGCTTTGCAATTTTTAATGTGCTATATGAAAATTAGCAGTCTCTATTTTTTTTTAACTTATATTCTTAAAGAGTCTCCCAGACCCCTGAAAGTATAAGTGACTTACCTAGGGGTCATATAGCCAGTATGGTCAGAGAATTGAATTCATTTGTTCTTGATTCCTAAGTTAATTTCCTATGCACTATACCATGTTGCTCTCAGTTTTAACATGGCTTTAGAATAATCATTCTATGTTTAATCATGATCCATTTAGATTTTCAGAATTGAAGTCAATTTTTTTCATAACAATATGAGTCATCTTTTAGTAAGATGGTTCAGCAGAGAAGAATATTGTAGAGTGAAAGTTTTACCTTAATCATTATGATCATGATTACAAGTTGTATGTATGAGACTTTGACAGGTTTAAGACATGGAGACCATCAAAAAAAATAAACACATCAAGAAAAGAAAGATTTGAATTCTACAGCATGTATCATGAAATAGAAGAAAAATAGCCTGAAGAAACTGAAGTAGCATCCAAAAAAGATGAGTGTTTGAAAAGGATGAAAATATTCTAATATCTTTCAGTTGTCTGTACTCCTTCCACACACACAGATCATCAACCTTCTATCATTTAGCTGATATATATATATATATATATATATATATATATATATAATCATAGATTCAGAGCTAGAAGAGACCTCAAAGTTCATTGAACTCAGTCCCCTCATTTTATAGATGAGGCAACTGAGGCACAGAAAGTTTAATGATCTACTCAGTTAAATAACCTTGAATTATCTGAATTTTCTTGACTCCAAGTCCATCAAGCCATCCTCTATTTCTTGAGAATCTCAATGGATGAAAATTTCATCACCCTGTAACCATTCTGATGAAAAACTCCTCCAAACTTTGGTTGGTCCTTAGATATAAGACATCTATTGGTGACTTGTTTCATACTCAGTCTTCCAGTCTGGTAGAACCAGACAGAACTCATGCTCCATTGGCACTTCCATGCCATGTTGAGAACAAGTAGTTAGAATTTGATTGAAGCAGGATGGCAATATAAGCTTCTGAATACAAATCAACTAGAAGGAGGAATAGAAGATATTTCTAGTAGGTAGACAGTAAAAGGAAGGATGTACAAATATATTATATATAAATGTAAATCTCTATTATTCTATCTCTCCATCCATTCACCCATTCATCCATCCAGCTATCTACCTACCTATCTATTTTTCTGTCTTTATCTATATACCTATCTGTGCTGTTTGGCTTTTAAAGTCATTACAACATGACCCCTTCCTACCTTTCTAGCTTTCTCAATCTTTACTCCCTTTCTAATATTTTGCAGTGCAATGCCTCCTTGAACCTGATGTTCCATCTCTTAACTATGCATTTTTGCTGATTTTCCCCATGCCCAGAATGATCTCTTTCTTGGTTTCTTTGGTTTTCTTCAAGACTTAACTTAAATAGCACTTTCGTCAGGAGACTTTTCCTAGTTCACCTTCCCCCATCTCCCTTCTTGCACACTCCTTCTAAGAATACTTTTCACCTACACTATTTAGAGGTAGAGATGTTATAGTGGCCCTGTAGTTTGATGGCTCTGGAATCAGAAAGATGTGAGTTCAAATCTGACCTCAGTTACTTACTAGCTGTGTGACTCCAGGAAAATAAATTTACCTCTGCCTGCCTCAGTTTCCTCAACTGTAAAATGGAGATCATAAGATCATCTATTTTCCAGGGTTAGTGATAATTAAATAAGATAAATAAAATAATATTTTTAAAGCTTAGTACTAGTTCTTATTTCACTCCTTCCTTTCCATAGATCTTATATACATACAGTTGTTCACTTGTTTTCTCCTCCATTCTAGTTTGAACTAGAGTGCCCATGCCACACTTTTCTTTGTATCTCTAGAACTTTGCACAATGTTCAGAACATGGGGCAGACTTAATAAATGCTTGTTAAATAACTGTCAGCACAGTTCCTGAATTCCACAGTTCATCCTGATTCTCATGATCATGATGAAAATAGTGCCTTAAGTTTGTACAGGGTTTAAAGAGATCAAAGTATGATTACATTACTAATTTCATTTTGTCATAAGTTCATAAGTTTTTGTAGAGCTCTGGTAGTATTATCATCTTCCCCATTTTATCAGTAAGGAAAATGAAGCCCAAGGGCTTAAATGACTGGCAGAATCAAAACTCAAGTCCAGGTTTCTGCCTCCCATGGATTCTGATACTATATTGTTGCCTTTGCATTGGCAGGTCAGTTCCAACTCCATCATAGCCCAGGTTTTGACTCTGTTCCTAGTGTTCTGATGTGCTCTAGAGGAGTCTCAGAGAGGTACAATTGTTTCTGGATTATCTGTAAGCATTGCAAAAAAGTTCAGAAACATTAAGGTAAGAATTCTGGAATTAGACTTGTCCTAGTGGGCCCCTTGATTATTCAGGGCTAATCCAGTTATAGAAGGTGGTTATGGGCTTCCAGAGAGAGTAATTTCCTCAGAGGATTTGGGAGTTACCTTAGTATGCTGGGTTATGGTATGGGTTGGTAGCTTTTGGCAGGTGAGAGTGTCCAGAAGCTACTCAGCTCAGTCTATTGGCAGCTAACCAAGAAGAGGTCTGCCAGTTTTCATATTATCTAAATGTTTATGTGTGACTGTGGTCAGTTGGTAAGTTGATAGAGAATCTCAAGGGAGTGAGGTTACAAATGACCTTTTATTTCAAGTTGATTCTGACATTGGGATTGGATTGGATTGAGCCAAGGAGCTTTAATGAAAATAATAATGGAAACAAAAATGATGACATTATTTGTGTAGCTTGTATAGTTTATATAGCTTGCAAAACATTTCACACACAGAACCTTGTCTCAATCCTATGAAACAGATGGAACAGTTATTAGCACCTTCATTTAATAACTACTGACACTGAGGCCCAGAGAGATTAAGTGATGAGATCACATAGTTAGTTGTTGGATATGGCAGTTAGGACTAATACTTATCTCCTGACTCCTAATGCAAGGCTTAGGGACATCTAGAAGCATTTATTGCTTTATGTGATTTATGGCATTTTGTTAGAACCTAGGGATTCAAGTGTCAATAATCATTTCCTTCCAAGGAGCTCATGATCTTTTAGTGGACTTGCCTCAGAACTCTATACCAACCTCCCTTTGTCTTTTACTGAGATAATGTCCCAATAAATCCAGCTCCTTTTCCTATTGTCTTCCAGAATTAATTAATTTTCTCATACATTCTGTTATAACCACTATGAGTGTGTTGTGGTACAAACTGTAGGGGTCTTACACTGTGTCACTGGACTTCTTAACAAAAAAAATGCTGAGGTTCTTATTCTATTTGAAGTGGAGACCAGTTGGTGTTGGGGTCTAAAAAAAGACCATCTGATACCACATGCTAGACTGTTATAATGAGACTGAAATGCATTTTTCTGTGGTTTGTGTTTTTAAAATTTGTTATAATGGAACATGATTTCAGTTTGAAACTTGGACTATGTCCTTGGGTTTCCCAGTTCTGATGGGTGAACTACTATTTTATGGAGCTTCTTAATGCTTCTAGGACAGTTTTGCTTGCTTGTGTTTGCTTGTATTCTCAGTACATAGCACAATTCCTGGTGTATCAATCTTTTTTGCTGTTGTTAATTTTTTAACTACAAATATTTTTCTTTTTCTTTTAATTTTCTTTTATTTTTCTACCACTCTTCCTTCCCTTCCCATACTCATGGTGGGGAATAATCTAAGTTGTACATGTATACTTGTGTTTAGCATAATTCCATATTACTCCTGTTGTGAAAGAGGAATTAGAACTAAGGGGGGAAAAACAAGAAGAAAGAAAGGAAAAACATAAAAGAAAATTTTAAAAGTGAATAAAGTGTACTTTAATCTGAATTTAGACTCCATAGTTTTTTCCTCTGGATAAGGATGGCATTTTCCATACATAGTAGGTCTCTCAGAATTATCTTTGATCACTGAGAGGAGCTGCGTCCATCATAGTTGATCATCTTACAATGCTGTTAATGTCTGGAGCATAAATATTGATGAATCTTATTAATCTTAAATGCTGGCCTTAGAGTGAAGAAAACTGAAGTTTACACTTGCCTGCTATGTGACTGAGCAAGTCATTTAAACTCTGTTTATTTCAGTTTCTTTATCTGCAAAATATAGATAATAATGGCATTTAGCTCCAAAGATAGTTGTGAGGATCAAATAAGATTATATTTTTATGTTATTTCATAATAAGATAATATTTGCAAATGAGTTTGAAAATCTTAAATCTTAGCTATTATTATCATCATACCAATTTTTCACATGAGTACCTCTACCAGAATCAGTTGGCAGGTGTTTATCAAGAGCTTACTTGATATGACAACATTGTGCTTTCATAAAAGCAAGATTTTTCATATACATAGAAAAGACAAATTTATTTTGGTTTAAAGCAGCTTGATTTGAATACCAATTCTATCACCTACCATCAGTGAAACATGAGGAAATCACATCATCCAAGAATAAATTATATTTTAGTTACCTCATCTACAAAATGAGGGGGTTGGTATACTATTCTCTTCAAAGTAACCAAAGTTTGTAGAATCTGATTACCTTTTCTTGATCCTCAACTTTTTAAAGCATTTTATGTTGTTGGTTATCTCCTCCTAGATAGGCTCTCCTTTCGGGGTTTTCATGATGTCGGTCTCTTTTGGTTCTCCTCCCATCTATCTCATCACTTCTCTTTGATAACCACCAACTGAAAATATCATCTAAGTTTCTTTTCTCTCTGAACTCTCTCACTTTTTATTCTCATAAGCTTCTCCACATTAAATTATTTTATGTAGATCATTATGAAGATGATCACTATAAATCCAGTTCTAACTTTGCCATTTAAAACTGAAGGTCTCGTAGACATCTCAAACTCAGCATGTCCAAACAGAAATTATTGATCCAAACCTTATCCTGTTCTAGACTCTATTACTATGAAGCATTACAACATCCTCCCAGTCATCCAAGTAAAAGTAAATTCTCATTCACCTCATATATCAAATCTGCTTTCAAATGTTCTTATTCCTACCTTTGCCACATTATATATTCTCTTTGCAAGGGTCTCTGATTGGTTTCCATGCCTCAAATCTTTCCCTATTCTAGCCTGTTCCTCAAAAGACTACTCAAGTGATTTTTCTGAAGGATAGGTCCATCCATGTCATTCCCATACCCAACTCAATGAGTATCAATGGTTCCCTACTATCTTTTTTGAGAAGAAAAATCCTTTTTTTGGGCATTAAATATACTTCACAACTTGGTCCCATCCACCATTTATAGCCATTTCATATTTTATTCCCCAAACTGTACACTTTTATTTACATATTCTATAATCCAATCATACCGGCCTTCTTGCTTTTTCATACACAGGGCAGCATCTCTCCTACCTCTGTCCTTTGCACTGACTGTCCCCTGGGTCTAGAATACTCTCTCTCTTTACCTTACATCTTAGATTCCTCAAGTCAAACATGCTCTCTTATATAATTCTGGGTCCCTCCCTCTACTCCCAGTTTTTACCTCTAAAGTTAACTTCCACACACTCTTTTTGTGCAGAATTTTGTATATACCTATTTATTTACAGTCTCCCTCATTAGAATGCAAATTCTATGAGGAGAGGGATTGTTTTACTTTTTCACTTTCTTTGTACACCCCCTATTAGAACAATGTGCAACACATCACTTACTAAATTCTTGTTGATGGATAGGTGGATGGATGAGGTCCAATCCCTCTAAATTAATAATTCCAACCCCAGAGGTCTTTTCCAACTCTAAATCTATGATCCTTTGGAACATTAGGACTAGTTACAGACTGTCAATGGACAATGGGACACTGAATTGTAAAAAAAAATTGGATTCAAAACCCATCTTTGCTGCAAGTTGAGTCCCCACTCTCTGAGCTTCAGTTTCTCATCTCTAAAATGAAAGAATTAAATTAGAGAAGTCATGGAGATCCCTTCCTAAGAATCTGGGTGTAAATAGCAAACTAATGATGGGTGATGATTTGAGGTCAGAACCAATAAAGATACACTCTACAATCTGAAAGCAAAGGGCAGTTATAGCATATTATGATTATAGGAATGCATGTATATTGCCCAAGGTCATATTTCTGATATGATATGATTTATGATGTAATTCATTATATTATGAGCTTCTAGAGCACATGAACTATCTATTGTCTTTCTTTGCATTCCCCCCCCCTCCAAGTGCCTGGTATATAAGTGATGTGTCATTATTATTGATGCCCTGATAGGAGACTTTTTAAAGGGAAAGGAGTTATTATCATTTAATGTGTGTTTCTAAGTATTTGGGGTTTCATTTATAAAAACTGGAGTATAGAAAAAATTCCCTCCCCTCCCTACCCAAATTTTTAACTTCCTCCAAAAGTTACCTGATTCTCCAAATGGAACCACTGTTGACCATTCCTATATATATACATACATACACACACACACACACACACACACACACACACACACACACACAAAGTACTAATATAAAGATTTTGAGTGATTCTTTCTAATTTCTTCCTCACTATGTCTGTGGTTAAAGTCTTTTTCATGTTATGAATGAAAGAAAGAAAGAAAGAAAGAAAGGAAGGAAGGCAGGAAAGAGAGAGAGAGAGAGAGAGAGAGAGAGAGAGAGAGAGAGAGAGAGAGAGAGAGAGAGAGAGAGAGAAGAGAGGGAGGGAAAGAGGGAAAAAGGAAAGATCCCATATTATATAGCTACAAAATGAGAACAACAGGGTTTTATAAGAATTATAGTGGGGGAGGGGTTAAGGAAGGAGTGAATTCAGAAATGAAAATAAAAATTAAATAATTAAATTAAAAAAGAAATAATGATGAAAAAAGAAATGATAAGGAATCTATTATCAGACTGCACAATTCTAAAAGCTATATCTATTTAAAAGTTTTCAAAAACCCACAGTTAAAACCCTGACAACTTCAAACAATCCAATGTCTCAATTTCTACCCAATTGACAAGTAAGGTGCTATTCCTTTTTATAATTCTGAGAAGCAGAAACAGTCAACTTACAATCTTTGATGAAGCTTTTAAAGTTTCATTTTTACTCTTTTATTATCTTAAAAACAAGAAATAAATTAATTAGGTAATCTTCACATGAAGTTAAACGCCACATTTTCCTGATAAAAGTAAAGATACAAGGGGCGGCTAGGTGGTGCAGTGGATAGAGCACCGGCCCTGGAGTCAGGAGCACCTGAGTTCAAATGCAGCCACATTCACTTAATAATTATCTAGCTGTGTGGCCTTGAGCAAGCCACTTAATCCCATTTGCCTTGCAAAAACCTGAAAAAAAAAGTAAAGATCTAGATGCTCATAACTATCCTGCCCTCCATGCATGGTCTGTCGGTGAATGGGGGGAGACATAGTCTCCTTTCAGGAGTTTTAAAAAATCTGCAAAGGCCTATTTCTCTTCTCTGAGGGAGCCTAGAAAACGACCTTATTCGAAACAGAAATAAAAACGTTATACTAAAACTTACTGGTGGTTACAATAATGTAATGCCCTCTAAAAAAGGCAATAATTGTGCCCACTACTATTAAATCCAAAGGAGGCAAAAGGATAAGAGTAATATCAGGCTAGGCAGGCAACTCATTTTGCATAGTATCAGATCTTGCTTGGACTTTCTTGTGTTTGATGTTTTCTGTTACCCTTAATGTGCATGCACTTTTTTTTAATGGACCTTAAAACATTTATAACTGTACAAGGTCAATGTAGAAAGCTTTGCATCAGGACTAAAACCACAAAAGTAGCCACCAGGGATGGATTAAGCTGAGAAGAGGCTAAAATGAACATCATGACATACAGTTGCAATCACAGAGCATCATAGGACTTGCAACAAAATGGAAACTTGGGAAGAATGGAAAAAAGTTCTGCTTAGATAATCTCATGGTTAGAGTAAGAGAATTTTAGGTAGCCTGTATGACACTCTTTTCATTTAAGACCTAAGTAATATCCATTTCCCCTTCTTTTTTTTTCCCCCATTAAGTACAGTTACATCAGGGATACTTCTTTCCTTGTTATTCTACTTTTCAATTTAACTAAATTCAATGAATATTTATGAAGTGGCTACTATGTTCAAGGTATATGAGGAGGGCTTGAGTTATAAAGACAAAAACAACAGTCTCAGACTTGATGTTTAAGGTCTGATGGAAATCGGAATACAATATATATATATATATATATATATATATATATATATATATATATATATATACAAGTAAGCATGGAGCAAGCAACATGAGATAATGGAAGATATAGGGTCAAAGTGCTCAAAGAAAATTTCAGAATGAAGAAAAGATTTTTTTGGGGGGTACTACTTTTAGAAAAAGACAGACCCATACATACCAGGTGCTTTCCATAATAAAGGGAATTTGCTGATCTTTTAAAAAGAAAGTCCAACCTTATTAACATGCTTGAATTTGCTTGGTGTTTTCTGGTCAAAAGAAATTTCTTTTTAAGATAATAATTCCTTATATTTCAGGAAAGAACATCATTTCACAGTTGAGGAAAGTGAGACAAACAGAGATGAAATAATTCACCGAAGGTGCCTGAGGTCAGATTTGTTAACTCTAGTCTTCCCTACTCCTGTCCTAGCACAGAGCCACTAGCTGACTTAACAAAGGAGAAGCATAAGAAGTTCCATGAACAGATATAGAGAGCCATACATCACTGTTTTATGAATTTTAGGAAGAAATAATCCTAAAATTTCATTCCCTACCCAATGGGATTAATGGTAAGAGGAAGAAGAAAATAGATTTATGTTCATAAAAAAATTAATTTTAAAAAATATTTGAAACAGGTTCTCTAAAGTTGTTAAGTCCTATATTTCAACAAAATAAAATATATAAAATTTGAACACTGGATAAATTTGGAGTCATTAAAAATTTATTACTAAACATCCATCTTTCCAAAAAATTCATGTTTGCTTAAGATTTGCTTAGAAGATTCTGTAAGGAACTATATCTTATTTTATCTCTTTGGCTATTATCTACCATAATGCATTGCTCATTATAGAAGGTTAGAATGTTAGTTGAATTGTTCCTAACAATTAAAAGTAAAGGTCATTTTAAAATACTTCCAAATTTCAAATAATTTATTTAACTATATTGAGTGAATGTATCAAGTCACTGACTGAAAGTATCTTACTAGCTTCTTTGTTAAAGTCTAAATAATTTGATCCTCACGAATAGTAATAGAGAATAGATATGCTTCATGCCCTGGAAGGCTTTAAAGTACAAATGGAGCCAGAGAGCACTATAATATTTTAAAGAATCCTTTATCTCACCAATCTTGATATTTCTTAATTATTTGTTAGTAGTTTCGGTGGTGCTCAACTTTTTTTAAAATTTTATTTTGGAGTTTTCTTGGCAAATATACCAGAGTTGTTTGTCATTTCCTTTTCTAGTTCATGATACAGATAAGGAAACTGGGGCAAAAGGATCAAGTGATTTAACCAAGGTAACACAGATATGTAGTGTCTGAGACTGATTTAAACTCAGGATGATGAGTCCTCCTAATTTCAGCCCAGTACTCTAACGATTGCATGATCTCCCTGCCTATACCCTATACCAACCTCATCCTATGTAAATCTTTATGTTTTTTTCATAAATTTACCATGGGTGGGATTTACCCAGTGTTTCTCCAGTGTGTTGGGTGCCTTACTTGTATCTTTTTTATATACCAAAGATACCAATAGAGCATGTTGACTTTTTGATAATTAATCCTCATTCTTACTACATGGCCAGCTGACTTTGTTTACTTTAATATATTTCTTTGATAACATTCTTTCTAACCTAACTCCACAATTCCTTGTTTGTATATGATGTAGCTTGTTTGTGCCTACAGTAAGCCTCACCATTGTCTTTTTGCTAATTCTTCAACTTCTAGTCTTTGGGGGTTGTATTAATCTATGACCCAGCATCAAACAAAATCATTAGAATACTAAGCATTAAAAGTACTAGCATTTCTTTCAGGGAGAAATTTGGGGTCATGGAAAACACTATACAGTTTCTTTCCCAAATACAATCTAACCAGCTCTCCTCCCTGCTGCTGATGCAATCCCTTAAGAGGGACACATCAAGGAGAACTGAAAGAGCCTGAACCACTTTATATAAAAGTGACTCTTGTATTTCTTACTATATAATCTTATCAGAAGGATAAATCCATTTCATCTCTGATAATAATTATTGGCAACATTTCTAAATCCCCAAACCTTTACCTGTTGCACTGGTGGCTATCTATGGGACAGAGGATAATAATTTATGCCAGACTTTTTTCCTCTTTTTGACTTTAGTTTTGATATCACATCATGATTCAAAGCTCGGTGCACCATAAATTTTCTCCAAATGTGCAGTAATTCCTTGGTGCAGTCCAAAGTTATGATTCATTTATACTGGAGTGACAGCATAATACCTAGGTGTCAAAATCCATTAAAACTGTTCAATGTCTTCTGTTTATTTTTAGAACCAATTGAGACTTAACTGATGGTGAAAAATATACAGTCAAGTGTGTTTACTTCACCTTTACAAAGAATCCGTTATAGTCCCAATTAATTTGTTATTCCTGTCACAACAGGTACTGGATACTTCAAAACTGTCATTACTATTTCTGCTTTTCTTAAGAGGGTTTGTGTTTATTTTTAACCCATTCTGGGGTGTCTCTATATATTGGTGTTTGTGTGTGTGTGTGTGTGTGTGTGTGTGTGTGTGTGTGTGTGTAATCTTGGTTTATTTCTCCCAGGTAATTCAAATTATTGTTGAAAATCAGGATACCCCAACTATCGAATTATTGGTATCAGAAACTGTTTCTTGCCTGCTATCACCAAACAATGTTGTCTTTCCCAATGATGGGACGTCAGAATAGAGTATATAGTCTCTATCTTGAAAGGATGGAGGCAGATAGAGGACAATGAAAAGTAACATATACTGGGTATATTTTATACATGGTATTTTCACATATATTGAGGAAGTTAAAAAATAATAGGCATTTAAATAGTGTGTTAAGTTTTACAAAGTACTTTTTTTTATATTCTCTGATCTGAGTCTCACAATCATGAGTTAGTACTCTTATTATTCCCATTTTAAAGAGAGAGTAATTGAGATTCAAAAGATAAAATGACTTGATCAAGGTCACACAAGTCAGCAAGTGTCTGTACCGGGTATCAAATCCAAAATTCATATTCTTGCCACTTTCTCACACTATTTCTCCTATAATGAAATAGACATTGACCTTCTCCATCCCCTATGCAGCCTTTGCCCCAGATAAAAGATGATTTATGTGAAAGTCAGTATTTGGGGTAGGGAAAAGTGGCTCATTATAAAAACCACATCCATAGAAACTTTTATAATTTGTAAATATAAATTTTTCAAAAAGATTTTTACAATAAACATAAAGGATCTTTGAAAATGTGGGTAAAGGAAAACATTCTACTTAAGTAGATTTTGCTCAGACCAAAAAAAAAATAATAGAATGACAAAAGCATGTAGCACTAGAAGAACTGTGAAAGAAGGAAAAAAGAAACACAAGAATCATAACATTATAAGAGCAACATATTTCAATCTTATTGTCCAATGGTATTTATTTATTACGTATTTAATATGTACTAGGCACTGTGAAGAACTGAAACAAATAAACATTATAACTTGGGGAGAAGGTACACAGAAGCATGAACCAAACCTGGATCAAGAAGTGTTTGGGACAGCTAGGTGGTATAGTAAATAGATAGAGCACCAACCCTGGAGTCAAGAGGACATGAGTTCAAATTCCCTTTCAAACACTTATTGGCTATGTGACCCTAAGCAAGTCACTTAACCCTATTACCTTGTCAAAACAAACAAAAAATATGAAACAAGGGATAGATGGACAGCTAGGTGGCACAATGGATAGAGAATGGGATCTGGAGTCAGGAGGACCGGAATTCAAATCCAGTTTCAAACACTTGATACGTACTAGCTGCATGACCTTTGGCACATCATTTAACCCTGATTGTCTCTCATCAAGGGCCATCTTCAATTGTCCTGATTCATTTCTAGTCACTGGTCTCACATGGCTCAGGAGGAGAAAGTGAGGCTGGAAACTTAGCACAGCACCCTGTCACTCAAATCCAAGTGAGAAAAGTAAGAGACTAAAGGAAATGAGAGATTCTAAAAGGTATGATTAATAATTGGAAAGTCTCTAAGATAAGGACAGCAGGGAGGCTAGGGATGAAATGTTGAATTCAAGGAATTGCTAGTAGATCAGTTTAGTTGAAACCTCAAGATGAAGAAGACTAATATAAATAATTCTAGAAATATGCTTTGGATTCAAATGATTCAATGCTTAAATATTAGGTTGAGTGTCTATGTTGAGTCTGAGACTGAAAATCTGGATAATTGGAAAGATGACATTACCCTCAGTAAAATGTGGAGGAAGGATGGATTTGGGGAAATACATTGAGTTACATTTTGGAAAAGTTGAGCTTGATAGGGTTCATTCAGTTAGAAATGAGCCCTATTTAACTCATTTCTATGGTACCCAAACAGCACAAAGAACAGCATAATCAAAATTTGGGATGATAAATATTGGAAGAGCACTGGAACCAAGCATGTAGATGAATAACTTACTGTTGTCTGAGCTAGAAGATAAGTCCAAACTTTGCCTCTGGTCCCCATTTTACAAATGAGGAAACAACCCCAGAGAGAAAAAGTAGTGTTGAAGTCAGAATTCAAACCCAACTCCCTGACTCCAAATACAATGCTCTTTCCATGTCAAGTCAACTAGCATTTTTTTTTGTCTATTGTAAGCCAGGCTCTGGATTAATCATTGAAGACATAAAGAAGGGGCAGCTAGGTGGTGCAGTGGATAGAACACTGACTCTGGAGTCAGGAGTACCTGAGTTCAAATCCAGCCTCAGACACTTAATAATAATTACCTAGCTATGTGACCTTGGGCAAGTCACTTAACTGTATTGCCTTGCAAAAACAAAAACAAAAAACCCCCAAACCCCAAAAACCAAAAGACATAAAGAAAGGCCAAGCATAGTCTCTGCTCTTAAGCATCTCAAACTATGTCCAAACAAAATAGACTCATATTCTCTCTCAAACTTCTGCATAGTTCATATATTCAGATAACTAGATTACCAGTTTAGTAGTCCTCCTGCAATAAAGCAGATTACAACCCATCCATGACTGCCATCTTTTGGGATTTCTTTCTATGTTCTTCCAAAAATTCACCACAGGTGTACACCTAACATGCTGAAGGTCTACCTCACTTCCCCCTGACATTACTAAGGTAACAGTGGAGTACTCTGGCCATCTATCTATCATAATTCCTCAATCTTGCCTCATGACAAGACCCTGTTCTCTTACTGATTGGTTGGTTCTTATCTTTTGTTACCAAAGAAGACAAAAACAACACCAAGTAAGTTTTGACAATACATGTGTCAACCCAATTATCAATGTGTATCTCCCTGGAAATATACTGAAAAGGACACTGCCAAGGTGCCAAGGTAAATGAACTTATCCACAGTATTCAAAATTTCTCTATATGCTGTTGGTTCTATCTCTGGTGCTAGCTGATGGAACATCTGCATTTTCTAGGTGTTAAATGTTTGGTCAAAATTAGCACAAGCAGCAAAGAACTGATTCACACTTTGTTGCATATCAACTTCAGAGACTGCATTGAGTGCATAATCATCTTCAAACAAAATCATGCACCAACACTCCCTCCACTTTGATCTTGGCTTGTAGTTTTTTCAAACTGAAGAATGTACTAGCAGTGCAGTAGCTGACCCTGATACTGTGTTCTTCCTCAGTGAAGACATTCGATAACAAAGCTGAAAACATCATCCTAAAAAGCATGGGAGCAAGGATACAGTCTTCTTTCACTCCACTTGGACTAGGAAATTGCAA
Source organism: Macrotis lagotis (assembly GCF_037893015.1). Classification (NCBI taxonomy): domain Eukaryota; kingdom Metazoa; phylum Chordata; class Mammalia; order Peramelemorphia; family Peramelidae; genus Macrotis; species Macrotis lagotis. The sequence goes on along the minus strand of NC_133658.1, from coordinate 686,716,433 downwards.
GAGCATCATCCACTATCCATAACTCAAGCAAGCATGTACAATATCAATTAACTTCTCTGGGTAACCAATTTTCCATAAGCCATTATGACTGACATTATCAAAGACCTTAGTCAGAAGTACAAGCATTATATACAGACCTCTGTTCTGTTTCTGGCATTTCTCCTGGAGTTATTGAGCAGCAAAAAATCATATCGATTGTTCCTAGTCTATTTCTGAAACCTCATTGGCTCTCAGGTAGATGACCACATGATCAGGTGGGTGATCTGTTAAGAACACTATGGTGGGGTGGCTAAGTGGTACAGTGTATAAAGAACCGGTCCTGGAGTCAAGAGGACCTGAATTCAAATCTGGACTCAGACACTTAATAATTACCTAGCTGTGTGACCTTGGGCAAATCACTTAACCCCATTGCCTTCCAAAACAAAACAAAAAAGAACACAATGGAAGGGTTCAACCCATTTCTCTAGGATCTGTCCATATCACTAGTCAATATGACTCCATCTGAACCGAGTAATTGAGATGTACTGTATGTCCTTGGCCCATAAATAGCCTTCAGAATATCATAACAGCACTTTGTATCATAACTATCCACATAAAACTGAATTTCATCTGCCTTTTTAGTGAATCAAGAATCCTGCAGCTGTCTAAGCTTCATGCAGTTACTTTATTTTTGATGGAAAATTAAATGCTACTTTCTTAGAAATGGATGCCCTGCTGGTAAACTCTTTGAAGTTCTCATTTTTCATTTATCAGCTTCTGCATTTCCCTATCATTTTCATCAAATCAATGTTGATGTTTGCAAATGATCCAGATGAGCAAATGCAGCAATGTACATCAAATCTCTGAAAGCTGTCCACTACTGTTTTGCTCCATTGTTGCTGAATATGTATTGGTTCAACTTTTCCTCCAAGTTAGCAATAAATTGCTCCCCCTGAGAGAAGCACTCCAATATCTTGGGGCTGCCACTTCAGTTAAATGTGAACATTTATTGGAGAGAATGAGTCTTGCATTGCCTTTGCCACTCTCACAACCAAGGACATATGGTGTATTTCAACTATTCAGTTTTGATGGAATCACATTGATTAATGATAGGGACATGATCCTAGAGAGGTGAGCTGAACACTTCTATAGTGTTCTTAACAGATCATCAGCAATCAATGCATAAACCAATGACCATTTGCCTCATGTTGAAGTCAATCCTTCCCTAGCTAAAGTTCCACCTGAAGAAGAGGTTTTGAATGACATTAGGCTCCTTTCACGTGTACAAATCACCTGGTGCTGATTCTATTCCATCTGAGATTCACTATCTATTGATTCCAATGTTTGCTAAGAGGGTGCATGCTGGAAGTTTTGTTGAGATTAGGTGAATTAAAGACAGTATTTGTAATGAATTCATTACATGCACAAGGTTTCAGTAGTAAGTGACCATTGCTTTTGTTGTTTCCAACATTATTCTTCCTAAGGACTCTCTGCCATGTCTGGTAGTCTGAACCTACTCTATCATTAAAGACATCCAGAAAATAAGGGTCTTTTCTTTGACCTCTTCATGTTTCATCATGGTGGGAGCATAGGCACTGAAGATGGTGGCTTGGCATTCCTGCAAATGGCAATCACATTATCATGAGCCGGCTGTTCGCTCCTTTTGGTGGGCATACAAACTTGTCCTCTTACTAGCATAGAATTCTTTGATAATGTCCTTTCCTCCTTTTCTTTGGAATTCCTTACAGGTTATATGTTATAGTCTTTTCATAATCACTATTGCCCACTCTATGTTTTTCACTTTTATCTCTTCAGAGACAGTTTGGGTTTTGCTGTTATAGCAATATTAGCAAAAAATGTTTGTATTGAAAAGATAGACCTTTGCTGTCATGGTAAGCCTAGAGTCAGTAAAAAGTGTTTGCAATTCTCCAGTAACAATCTCTCCTACTCTTCTCCTCATTTGAGTTCTAGATTCAGTTTATTCCACATCTTTACTGACTTTTCCAAATATATGTCCTGTCAGAATGCTGTGTAGGGTGTTCAGATGCTTGTTGAAATTTGGGTAATAGGGGTGGCTAGGTGGCACAGTGGATAGAGCATTGGCCCTGGAGTCAAGAGTACTTGAGTTCAAATCCAGCCTCAGACACTTAATAATTACCTAGCTGTGTGGCCTTGGGCAACCACTTAACCCCATTGCCTTGCAAAAAAAACTAAAAAAAAAAGAAATTTGGGTAATAGGACATTCTTTATCCATTTTATATTTCCTGTGTGAATGGACAGCCTTTTTTGAGTTATTAAAGCTCTTGCAAGAGGCTGTGAAATGTTGTGGGATTTGATGTAGTCTATACATTGTTATACTGGAATAGCATCTGGCAGACCTCATCAGTCACAGGGAAACAGTCTATCCCCTAGATCTCTTTATTCAGTTATTCAGTTACAGTTGTGTCATTTTAGGTGTTTCTGACTCTTCACAATCCAATATGAGGTTTCCTTGGCAAAGATACTAGAATGGTTTGCCATTTCCTTCTCCAGTTCATTTAACAGATGAGGAAACTGAGGCTGAATTTGAATTCAGGCCTTTCTGATTACAGGACCAGCTCTATCCACTATGCCACCTAGTGACAAGTAGTAAATATTTTTGACATTCCTATATCTCCTTTTTCTGCTGATGTTTATTATCAGCAGGTCATAAGACAGAATTATTTTTGTTGTCACATCTTTCAAGAAATCTTAAATGATCTTGCCCTGTGGAATGGAAAAATAGTATTTTGTTCTACTGGATTGAATATTTTTTAATGATTGACAAAAATGGAATATTATGTTCTCTAGAATATTCAAGTAACTGTGAAGTAGTAAATATATGGTTCATTATTGAATAGCATTTGTGAAAGTCTATTACTCCCTGCTAATAATATCATTGAAGATGTTTCTGTTTGTATAGGGGTTCAGTGGATAGCCATATCAAGCCTGGAGTCAAGAAGACTTCTCTTCTTGAGTTCAAATCTGACCTTAGACATTTACTAGCTGTGTGATCCTGGGCAAGTCATTTAACCCTGCTTGCCCCAGTTTCTTCATCTGTAAAATGAGCCGAAGAAGAAAGTGGCAAACCATTCCAATATCTTTGCCAGGAAAATTTCAACTGAGTCATGAAGAACTAAGCATGACTGGAAAATGACTGAACCACAAAATTCCAGACAACATTATGAGAATTTTGAGAGGCAAGATCAATAGGGTAGAAAGAAACTTCCTCTAAAGTAGGTCCAAGTTCAAATCTTGCCTCTCCCACTTGATTCCTAGCTGACTGTGTCTCAATTTCCTCATTTGTTAGAGGAGTGGGTTGAACTAGCTGGCAGCAGAAGTCCCTTTCAACTCCTTTATCTCTAATTCTATAATCTCAATAAAACAAACTAAAACTTCTCAACATCAAACAGAGAGCCCTTATTTATATAATTTTCTTTTCTCTTTGTGATAAATCTGAAAAAAGAAATGCCCATAATCACATTTGTAAAACCAAACTTTCCTCCCTCCTTTAAAATAGTCAGGAATGACTATTTCATCATTTACCAATTCATTCCAGAAGTATTTATTAAGCACTTACTGCATTCATTATGAGCAGTTAAGTGACACAGGATAGAGTGCCAGGTCTGGAATCAGGAAGACTCATTTTCCCAAATTAAAATCTAACCTCAGACACTTAGTAACTGTGTGATCTTGTCTAGGTCACAACCTTTTGCCTCAGTTTCCTTTATATGCCATGAAAACTCCAAATGGAGTCACAAAGAGTTGGACATAACTGAAAAAAGACTTAATACCAACAGGTTTTCATATAGATTTTGTGTGCATCAAAGAGGAAGGTATATTATTTGGTTGATGATGCTTTCACAGTCACTTTTTTTTGAGGTTGGGAGATTTTGCTTTATGTCTTTTCTATCTTCCTCCTTTTAGAGATTTGTAAATCTGCAGTTCCTCAATGCTCTCACAATTGCATGGAACGTGGGATATGGGGGTTCTCTATATTTAATCCATTTGGGTTGCTTTTCCTTCTTTAATGCCATTGCTACTTTCTCCATCAGAACCTCAGAGACTATGACATTAAGATCTAAATGTAGTGGTTCCTTTACCCTTGACAGAGAAATTGCATGTTGTAGTGATTTTTGCAGATCTATTTCATTTTTCTTCTGTTTGTAGTCTGCTTTCTGTTTTCTTCCTTGAATACCTTTGGAATCACTTTGCTTAGTTAGATATCTTGTCAAATTTTCTTTAGACTAGCTTTACCTCCATTGCTTCTTTCTGCTTTATGAAACCATGTTGTTCATTATACATTGGAAGATTTTAAAAATGATTTTACATTATAATCCACGGTCACCTTTGGCAGTCATGTTTTTCCATTTGGCAAGGAAACCCAAATGCTTGCTGACTAAGGTACTTTTGGGGCTTTTGTGATCTCTCTGTTGAAGTAGTTAATATGCATTGGTTTAACTTCTGGACGAAATCATTATAGTCAATATTATTCCATTGCCTATTTCCCATTTAAAATTTTCAGTACAATTCAGAATTGTCTTCCTCTTCTTTGGCTTCTTTTCTTTTCTTCTCCTTTATTATTCTTCTTTGGAAGAAAACATTCATGATGTAAAGGCATGGGACATCTTTATAATCTGTAATTCTTGTTTCTCTCATTTCTTTTTTCCTAGGCCAAATTTTCCCATTTCTTTCTCCTCATCCTCATCTTTCTCCACTTTTCACACTGAAGTCATCAAGTCTTAGAGTGCATGTTGATTTGGTTTGGACAGTTTTATCCATTTTTTCATGTATTTTCTTTACCACTTTATCCTCAGCAACTTGCTAGTGCATATGCTGCAATTATTTTCATAGTAGTCTTTTCACAAATATTTATCTTTAATGCTGTGATACATTATGACTCAGTATCCAAGGAAAAATATACTTCTTGTACTTTGGGGGAATCTAACAAAACCCAATCCCCAAATCCTTTCTTTACCTCTCAAGTACCCCTTCTTGAAACTTCCCTCTTATGGTTTCATTTAGAATAAGAATGTCAAGTTGGGCAAAATTAAACTTCTCCAGCAATAATGTCAACTCCTTGGTCAGTGGATAAGGAATACACATTTATAGTACCTATAGTCAAATTAAAGTTTGTTTCTTGCCTGAAAATTGGGATTCTTAGTACTCTGTGATCCCTTTTTCTGTCACTCTGACATTCACCTTTCCAAAATTTTTCTTTTCTTAAGGTTTGGGTGCAACTTCCTTCACCAAACTTTCCCTGATTCCCCTAGATAAAAGAGTCCTCTCATTCTTTGCATCTTCCTGGAGCAGTTTGTCTTCATCTTTTCTTTGCCTTATTCCACCCCCTTCTATTATCCTTATTAAAAACAAACCTATATATGTTGATCTTTCCTATTAAACTAAGTGAGTACATAGAGGACAGAAAATTTGCCATATTTTATTTTTGCATTTCAAATGACTGGGACAATATTTTGATTAACAAATGTATATTAGAGGTTCAGTTTCTTTATCTGTACATATAACTACACTAGCTTCCTCCCAGGGTTATTGTGTGGAAAAAATAAATAAATATATAAGCATAACATTATTATCGATGAACATTTTAATGATCAGATCATATTAGTTATGCATAATCACCAAGTGAACTTGACATAAACCAGAGGATTATTTCTGCAGTGATGCAAAAATGCAATGAATAGGCAGGGAAGATTTCAGCAATCTCCCTAAGCCTGTTAACATCTTTTGCTTTATCTTAAAAAGGACTTATTAGTGTTGCAGACATTATTCATAGTTGCTGCATATGATGAGCCTTTTGCCAAAAGTTAGATAAGATTTGGGCAGAGCCCCAATTCATTCTGGCTCTCATTGATTGATCAACAATAGGTCCCAGGCCAAACCCCACTTACTCATTGCTTGGGTCATGCTTGACTCAGAATGAATGTAAATAGCAATTATTTTTGTTGAGTCAGAAACCATGAGCAATTTCCCCTTCCAGACTGATATTTGTTTGTTTGTTTGTTTTACGAAGCAAAAGAGGCTATTCTTTGCTTCATTTCTTTCTTATCTGGCTAACTGAGAAATCCTGAGGGTCTTGCCCTCTGACTTTTTTTCCTTTTTTTTGGACTAGATAAAAGGGGTCATTCTCTGTCACTACCCCTTACCTAGCTTTAATCACTGAATGGGTATTTCCTCAGTCAAACTGAGATCTGTTAAAGATCTTAGCTGAAAAAGGCCAAAATCTCCTATTGTATCCTGGGTCATCTCAAGTCAACATGATCCATATCTGACCACCAAAGGAGAAAATGAGGCTGGTGACTTTTCACAGCTCTACCCTCATGCTCCCCCCTCCCCGCCCTTTAAATCTAGTTCATTTGCATGTCATGACATCACTTCCCTGATGTTTTCTTGTAGAATGAAGGACAAACAACAGCTATGATCACTATTTCTTCTAATTCACCTGATCCCTTGATGAAATATTTCTATTGGCTATACAAAGAACTCTAGTTGTGGTCTGACCAGGGCAGAATATAGAAGGTATCACTTCACTAGTCCTAGTTAAAAAGAAGCACATTGCTTCTTTTTAGATGAATTCTTCTCAATATCTTTTGTGCAATAGAGCATGGACCTGGAGTCAGTAAGACCTGGGTTTAGATCCAGTTCCAGACACTTACTGTGTGACCTTGGGCAAGTTACTTCACCTCTGTCTGCTTCAGTGATGATAATAATAGCACTTATGTTGAAGGGTTATCATGAGGATCAAATGAGATAATATTTGGAAAGCACTTGGCACAGTGCCTGACAAGTTGTTGGTTGGTTGATTCTTATCCTTCATTATCAAAGAAGGCCAAAATGATATCACTGTGTTTGAGACAAATTACAGTGTGTCTGATTGTGGCTGATCAGACCAATATGAGCTCGGAATGCTCTACCACAGATCAAACATGAATAGTCCATGTGAACACCGGGGGTGGCTACTCTAAACTCCAGCTGTCACATTTCTTTTGAGCTGCTTCAATTCTGTCTTCCTCATAGAGCACAGCACCCTCATTGATGAGGGTGCACCATGCTAGGTGGCACACCATGCTAGGCGGTCCTATGCCAGTGTCTCCTAAGCTGTACAATCAATTCTAAAGTTCTTCAATGAGACCTTCAGGGTGTCCCGGTATCATTTCTTTTGACCCCCTTGTGAACACTTGCCCTGTGCAAAAAAATATATCTATTTTTTTGGCAAATGTATATCTGGCATTCTAACAACATGTCTAGCCCCATAAGATTGCACTCTCTGTACTTGGAATATTGGAATGCTAGGAAGTTAAGCTTGAGAAAGGACCTCATTGTCTAGTATCTCCAAGATTATAACCATCATATAAATACCAGCTTTTGATTTTTATTATTGTTATTTCTATTGACTATTTTCTTTCATTTCTCTTTGCAGTTATCCTTTGCAAAAAAGGAATTTTAAGAAAAATATAAAAGATAGGAAGAAGAGGACTAACAAACAATTTAACAAAACCAATCAGTACGCTGAAAAAAATCTGACATCAAATGACAAATTCATGCACATCTCACCACTGTGGGGAGCTGGGGAGGGAGGAAGAAGATAACTTCTCTTATATACAGAGGTTAAGATTGTTCTTTATAATTTTGCAGTATTCTTTTTTACTATGCTGTTGTTTTTCTTTCCATTAATATAGTTGTGGTCATCTGTATTCTTCTCTGTTTTCATCATATTTGGTATTTCTTACAATATCCCACAATTTGTTTAAACATTCCTCAGTTGATGGGCAATTATTTTGTTTTCAGTTCTTTGCTACTTCAAAAATGTTGTTAAAATAATTTTGGCAAGGGTGGCTAGGTGGTGCAGTAGATAGAGCACTGGACCTGGAGTCAGGAGTACCTGAGTTCAAATTCAGCCTCAGACACTTAATAATTACCTAGCTGTGTGGCCTTGAGCAAGCCACTTAGCCCACTTTGCCTTGCAAACCCCCCCCCAAAAAACAAAACCTAAAATAAATTTGGTAAGTATGGATCCTATGTTTTTTACTATGACCTCCCTAAAGTATATTATCTTGCATAATCCAAAATACTTTCTACAATGGTTGTATCAATTCAAAACTCCACCAAAAATGTATTGGTATTCCTGTCTTTCCCCAATCTCACATTTAACATTAATTGCTCCCATCTTTTGCTATCTTTGTCAATTTCTGGGTGTGAGATGAAACCTCAGGTTTGTTTTGATGTGAATTTTTCTTACTAATGATTTGGAACATTCTTTAATATAGTTGTGAATAGTTGAGAATCATTTTTCTGATAAACTGTTAATATTCTTTGATCACTCATCTATTAGAAATGGTTTTTGAACCTACATAGTTCTATTAGTTTTACAGTATAATCATAATTATTATAGTATAGGGAAAAAGAAAAGGGGAATCTAGCTAATATTAAAAGTTAGCTATATAATTATATAGCTGTATAGTTATATTGTTCTATTAATAGAAATTTGTAGACATATACATATATAAATAACAACATAACTAAAAGCTAAGAACTGTATATATAACTAAGAACTCTATATAAAATATTCAACTTTATTGTTGTTCTGTTTGGTTGTATGCATGTATTAGATGTCTGTGTGTGTGTGTGTGTGTATGTGTAGGATACCACTCTTTATCCAAGAAATAAGATGACAAAATTTTTTTCCCCATTCATCTATATCCTTTCTTTTTTTCTGCATTGCTTACACAAAAAGCTTTTCAATTTCTTGTAATCAAAATTACTGTTGTATCTTTTAAAATAATCTTCTTTGGCTAAGAATTTACTTCATACCTATGAAAAGTATATATTCTGCTTCTTTTTATGGTATGATCTTTAATATTCATGTATAGCAATTTTGACTATATTAGGAAACATGGTATAAGTTATTGTTCTGGTTTTTCTGTTTTCTCAAAGGAAAAAATATTTTAATTAAATAAGGAATTCTTTCCTAGATAATTTATATTTGGAAATTTATTAAATACTTTGTTATCAAATTCTATATTTCTGATTCTATTTCATTGAACTACTTTTCTATTTTTTAACCAATATCAAATAGATTTGGTGACTGTTGCTTTATAGTATAACTGTGAGATCTAAGAAGTACAATTCTTTCTTTATTTCTACCTTTTTTAAAATATCCCTCTTGATTTTCTTGATTCTTTGTTCCTATAAAGGAGTTTCATGATTATTTTTTATCTAGCTTTGCAAAGATTCCTTTTGGAATTTTGATTGCTATAGTGTTAAAATTGTAAATTAATTTTGGTTGTAACTATGTATCTTTTAATGCAATGCAGCTAGTTGACCCAGTGCCTATAGTACCAGACCTGAAATCAGTAAGACTCATCTTCCCAGAGTTTAAATCTGTTTTCACACTCACACTAATGAGAAGGGAATGACAAACCACTTCAGTAACTTTACCAAGAAAACTCCGAAAGATGTCACAAAGAGTTGAACATGACTGAAAAATGACTAAACAACAAACATTGCATTAGTATTTTGTTTCCCACATCATGCTCTTAACTCACTTTTTCCATCAAACTTATACTGATCATCATATATTTGTAAAATTGACTATTTTGGAAATTAATTTTTTGAACCCAATTAGAACTTTACATTTGTGTATATTACATGTTTTATTAGATTCATTCAGTGTTTTATTTTTTAATTTTGGGGTTTTTTTTTTGCAAGGCAAATGGGGTTAAGTGGTTTGCCCAGGGCCACACAGCTCATCCAGTGTTTTACACCAAATTATATCAAACATGGATCTGAGAGCCTCATCACTCTCAGTGGGGCAAAATCAGATTAAAATGTAATTGGTAAATATTTAACAAAATAAATAAAAATGTAATAAAGTATAGATAATGCTTCTAAGTCAATATAACAAGCAGGGATTCTTGAGTATGTATTAGTGGCACCTGTTTCCATTTGAATTTGACACTAACTATATCAACTATGTTATTTCTTTTTAAACTGATTTTCTCTTTATAATTAAAAAAAGACTGTTATTCAATGTGTTGGTTCTCTCTTCTTCATGTCACCTACAAATTTGATAAGTCAGCAATCCATTCCTTTATACAAGTTATTGATTAAGATGTTAAACAAAGGACTAAGAAAAGCCCTCTAGGATATTACGCTAGACTCCTCTCTCCAAATTGACATTGAATTATTATTGAATACTCACTCTTTTAGTTAAATAGATCCAAATTCACATCACTTTATTGTTGTCTAGCCCACATGTCCATTAGAATAAAAAGGCAGTCAAAAACTTTGCTAGCCTTTATTTGACCTATAGGTCTCTAGTAATGCTGTTTAAAACATAGACATGAAGTATGAAAATTCTTGATAGGTAGTAAACACTGATTCATTTTCTTGATATTTACTTGAAAGGAATAGCAAGTTGTGCATGCATAGTAGCTTGCAATTTCATGTACAATCATCTTTTTTATTGTAATATATCAAGGAAATACTTATTTTACTCGATAAATGAAAAATAAAATAAAATAAATACATTCTGGAATTTTACCAGGAATCAACATCAAGTTCATTACACTAGGTTTGTAGATTGCAAACTTTTTCCTTTTTTTGAAAATCAATAAAGCATAAGATGACTTATGTGAATTGATGCAAAGATTAAGAAGAACCAAGAAAGTAATATACCCCATGATTACAATATGATGAATAGAACCAAAATAATTCATCTGAATGATGGACAATTATAATCATCCAAGCTTTGTCTCTAAAGAGAGCAGAAAATGCATTTATTTCCCCCTTTTTTATAGAGGTAGGTATTATGGATATGGAAAATCATATATACTATTGATTTGGCTAGTTTTGTTGAAATTTTTTTCTTTCTTTTTTTTTCTGTGTTAAAAAGGATAACAATAGGAGAGCCAAAGAAAGAAATGTGTTTGGAAATGAAGGTAATTGATCAACAAAAGATATCGGTAAAAATGTTTTAAAAAGAAAAAATTATCATATTTTACTGTTTTCCATAATTGTTCAAAGATCACAAACGATAGCTATGCAACATTATCTGCCAGTTCTCTTAGAACTTGGCATGACCATGAACAGGTCATTTAACAATCTCTCAGTCTCCTCATCTGTAAAATGGGGATAAAATAATACCTGCTTCATTAGGATTAAGGATCAAATGAGATAATAACTGTAAAGTTTTGTAGAAATGCTAGGCATAACCCCTACTCCTCTGGGTTTGATGATATGAATTAATTTCTACACTTAATTTGCGAAAAAGTATTTATTCCATTTCAACTCTTCCTACAATAACCTGACTCCTCTGCATGTGGTAGAATTTTCTTCCTCCCCCCTCCCCTCTCCCTCCTGTAAACTTTGTAAAACTATGTAAGGGCAGTATTATTTAGAATATGCCTGTGATAATCAGAGAAATGATATATTTTCTTAATTTAGTAATGTAGGAGAATCACAGGGAAATGGAAAGTCTCTGTCAGCTGTCTGTCTCTTGCTCTCTCACTCAATTTCTCACTTATTCATTGTTTCTCTGTCTTTCTCGCTTTTCTTCCCTTTCTCTTTCTTTTTCAACTTCTCTTTCTCTCCCCTCAAACTCTCTTTGACTCTTGTACTGTCTTTCTTTGCTATTTCTTTCCCTCCTTTCCTCTCTTCCTTTTTTATTTCTTGCTATCTCAACTTCTCTTTCCTCTCATTCTTTCTCCCCCTCTGACTCTTTCTTTGTTTATTGATCTCTTTTTGTTTCTCTCTCTCTCTCTCTCTCTCTCTCTCTCTCTCTCTCTCTCTCTCTCTCTCTCTCTCTCTCTCTCTCTCTCCTTCCTCCTCATTCCTAATCTTTTTAATGGGCCTTTCCTAACTGACTCCTACTCTTTCAATCTGCTCAAATCTTGATCCATAGCAAAGCTATGGAATCCACTTCAGTAGCCTCATTCTACAAACTCTAGAGCTTCTTCATATGCCTAAGGTCTTGACCCACATCTATGGGAATCATAGCATCATAGATCAAGAGCTGGAAAAGAATCTATAGACAGCAAAATTGAGGTCCAAGTAAGTTAAAGTGACTTGTTAAAGGTCACACTGGAAGTAAAAATAGAGTTGGTATTTATATTACATTTTCTATAAAACTGTTTTATAAAGATACTGAAAAATAAATGTCAACATTTGATCTCTGCTTAATACATGCACATAAGCCACAAAAGGAGTCACTAAATAAGCATATTACTGAGAAAAGATTTACTTTTATTTACTTATGACAGTCCCCACATCTAGAACAGATACCATCTCCTAATCCATTCCTCTACCTCTTCTGTATCTCCAATTATGAAAGTATTCATTTGCTTCAAAACTAAGTCTGATGTCACCTTTTCCATGAAACCTTATTTGATTCCACCCAAATTTAAAAGATCTTTATGTTCTCAAATTTGTCTTGATACTTTATCTAAAACTATCCTTTATAAGCATAAGCATTCTTGTTGTTACTGTTTAAGTCATTTCCATCATGTCCAACTTCAGAACCCCATTTGAGGTTTTCTTGTCAAAGATACTAGAGTGGTTTGTCATTTCCTTCTCCAGTTCATTTTACAGATGAGGAAAATGAGACAGATAGGGTTTAGTGACTTGTCCAGAGTCTGAGGTCAAATTTGACCTCTGATCTCCCCAACTCCAGACCAGGCATTCTATCCACTGCACCATTAAGTTGACCTTATTCAAGGACTTGAACCCAGGTCTTTTGACATAAAATTCAATTATTTCTTCACCACGTTGCATTGTTTAACAAATATTAAGCCACAAAGAACTACATGGATAATTTAGAAATCAAAGTAAATTTACCTTAAGTATCAGAAACAGCTATTCTGAAGCAACAGAGTCATTATTTACTTGGGCCCCAGGTCACTTGGATCACTTGATTTCAAAGTCTGCAAAAATCTGACAATGTAAAATTATACAACTGTAAGGAACCTGGAGAGATCATATCACCAATTGCTCTTGGTAGAATAAGACTATATCAAAATCACCTGCACATCATTCTATAATATTTATTATTCTTCCTGAGTATCCAACTCTGATCCCTGTTTCTTTTCCTATATGCAAAATCAAAGTGCTTGGTGGTACTAACAGTTTCCCCCAACACACAGAAAACCAAATATCTACCTTTCTATTGTCCTTAAATAACAGAAATGTCATGGAGGTAATTAAAATGGTGTAGATCCTGCCTAGAACTGAATACTTACAATTTTGATTATTTTCTTGACAATACGATATGGTATATTTATTTACAGAGAAACCTGCCTTCATTTATAACAGACAGAATATTTAGGTCATGCCAAGCATTTTCATTTTTTTCTTTGTCTGATCACCAAAAAGGCTATTGGATGGAACAGGGAATAACTAGATAAATGATGCATCAAAGCCTCTTGCAAGACTTACATTTTTAGAACCTTCACAGTCAGTCTGCTTAGAGCTATATCCCAAACAACTGCAGGTGCAGTTTTCCCTGTAATGTTCTGTAATTTAGATGTCTATTTCTCTTTAACGTTTGTGGACATTTCATAGTGAAATCCATGTTTAACATCCTGAATGATTACCTTTTAAATGACAAAGACTTCGTTAATGGTCCATTTTAATAAAATTAAAATTATTTTCCATTTTGACATAGAGATTGCAAAGCATGCTGGAGCCAGGGGTAGGATTGATGAGGAAGAAAACTAAGGACAAAGGCAATTGTGCATAAAAGCTAGCCTTCTGTTTGTGAAGGAACAGAAAACTTTATTTAATATTTTTTACTCTCCCTCTTCCTCCTTCTCTCTTTCTCCTTGTTTCTGTCTCTGTCATTGTTAATCTCTCTCTCTCTCTCTCTCTCTCTCTCTCTCTTTCCTCTCTCTTATTATTACACTCTTTCTCTTTGTCTCTGTCTCCATTATTATCATTCTCTCCTCCTCTGTTTCTTTCTGTCTCTGTCATTGTTAATCTCTCTCTCTCTCTCTCTCTCTCTCTCTCTCTCTCTCTCTCTCTCTCTGTCTCTCTGTCTCTCTCTGTCCCTCTCTCTGTCACTGGTACTTTGTCTCTTTCTGTCTGTCTGTCTCTGTCTGTCCTTTCTCTTTTGAAACTAAAGCCATCGTTCAGAGCTCTCTCTCCCCTCCTAGCTTCTAGCCTTCTCTACCTCCTACTAAAAAGGCTCACAAACAAGCTACAAGGTGTTTTTGTGCGCGCACCGTTATGGTCTATCATTATTAAATGTCTCTTGTTGGACGGAAGAGGTGCTTCATCACAGAGAGCCATTCATCAGCCCTTGCCAAGCCAGCTCACATCTGACCTCTGCAGCAATAATTCCGCATCAAATAGGCCAACTACCCACTTTAGCAACAGAGCAGGGAGCACGGGCTGGCTTCAAGATTAAGTGCGTTCTTTCAGCCTCGGGCTCCCAAGAGCTGCGCAGGCTGATGTTGTATTGATTGAGAAAGTTTACCAGTAAGTATCACAAACAATAGCCAGGTCAACGATCGGTGATGCCTGAATAGGAATTCCCCTGCGGGGCCGCGGTACACTCTGGGCTAAGGCACAGCCAGGCACCGCTATCATGATGTCTGAGTGCAGGTTGGCGGCGGAGGCTTCCAAAGAAAGAAAGAAAAGAATGAGAAGCTGCAGTTGGAAAATGACATTTAAGCAAAGATCCACGTGGGAACAGAATGAGAGACAATGATGTAATTATATATTCCCCAGTTTCCAACGGCTGCAAAAAACCTGTCATTTCTCAATGTTTATATGCTCACCAGTCTCCTCTCTCCCTGAGAATTCCAAGCCTGATATATGCAAAGGCAGAGAGCAGCTAGTGGAAAAGTGAATGGAATTCGAGAACAATACATGTCTTTTTATGGTTTTAACAGGCCTAGCCGGATATGGAAAATAAAAGGTTTCCTAAGATACACTCCTCCCCTGTCAACAGCCCTTTCCCAAAGTACCTTTAAATTTCCATCTTCTCAGGGAAGTATCACATCCAAGAAATGAACAAATGTATACCTGGTACATTTGGATATGTAAAGGATCCAAAATGATGGCGTCCACAAAAGATGTAGATACATATATGTGTTTATAATATTTGTACATAATAACCACATAGGTCTACATGTATTTACATGAACACAATACCATATGCTTATGTTTGTATATATTCAGGCAAACATCTATTTGCTGAATATATACATATATTGCACATGAATGTATACATGAATTTGTGTTCATGTATGTTTGTCTTGTGACCAGGGCAAGTATTTGCATCACTGGCATTAATAGAAATTATATTATTGAATTCTAATTACATCATAATAAAATTAAGTATATGTTTATATGTAATTATGTAATAAAAAGCAATTATAAATCATTAACAATTGCTGTCTATAAGTGCATCCATATACACACACACACACACACACACACACACACACACACACTATTATTATTTAATGTGAAAACCTTCATGCTCATGAATTCCACAAACATAGGTGGGTCGGTTTCCACATTTGCAACCAGATCCCTGGAGTCTTTTGCAGAGGGATCATGGAAGTCTGTCATATTTTGATTCAGATTAAAAATGCTGGTCTGTATTGAGGTTCATTGAGTGTCAAGGAAAAGACAGTGAGGAAGAAAAAGTTAACATGACAAAGGACATCCTTACTGAAGTTATTTGAACCACTATTTAAAATCATTTAAGCCCAGGAAATAACAGCTATCTCAAGCAGATAACTAAGAAATCAGAAATTCCCATTCAGTCATAAAACTACATGGACTATAATAGAATATCTAAAATTTGGTTGCAGAAATGTTCCCCCTTCATTCTCAACTCTAATTTTTCCATTTTATGGAAGATGAGAGGGTTAGGAGGGAAGAGGTATGTTTTTACAGCCATTGAACAAGTACAGCTCCCATCATTGTTAATGAGAATTACAGATCCATATTGACAAGAGAACAAGCCTTTAAAAACTAAAGTATAGGTGATCATTTTCCTATAATTGTTTCATGGGTACTATAATCCTTCCCTTAAGTAGGTCAACAAGTAAACTAACACTATTGAATAGAAAGAAAAGGGAAAATGTTCCTTTCAAATGAGAGGCAAATAAATGTGTCTACCATTTACTTATGATTCTCATGCTGATATTTGGGAAATGAAGGAATGATAAATAAATGAATGAATGAAAACCATTTATTCAATGTTTGCTATGTGCTAAACACTGGGGATTCAAAGAAAAAGACAAGACAATCCATGACTTAAAGAGCTCACATTTTAATAAGGGGAAACAATATATATATAAGGGAGATCAACTATAGAGCTGATGGAAAAACATGAAGGTCCTTGGAGTTGAGGGATAGGGATATAAGGTATAGTAATAAGTAATTATGGTATAGTGGTCCAAATATTTCTCACAAGAATTACAGTTGCTGACTTCTTACTCATCTAAATAGTATGAACATCCATGTGAGTCTAGAGGGACCTCCATAACTATTAAGAAGTGGAAGGTGAACCTGAGGGTGAGAGGTAGAGCACGGGAATTCTTCCACATGATTGGGGATGGGGAGGAAGGTGTGAATTCCAGTACTTATTGAAAACTTGTCAGGGATGAGGACAGAGGAAAGGAAAGGTCCCCTATGGTACCTGCTCCTGCTGAACCCTCCAGAAGTCTCTCTCTCTCTCTCCCCTACCATCATCTCTACCCTCACCCCAAGTAATAGACAAATGGATAGTTATGAAATCAGCAGTAAAAGAAAATGGTGTTTGAAGAAAATGAATTCTAGAGAGGGATGGGGAAAGAGAAGGAAAGAATTCATTTTTAGACTGCTACAGTAATCCTAGCAGGAAATGGGAATTATTTTACTTTAGTGACCAGAACAAGGTATGATCATAAAGCAGATATTGTGGAGAGAAAGGAAGAGAAGGAATCTTAACAAAACTACAAGCCCAAAAATCTAGGTAAGCAAGAGCCTGAACTCTGGGACTTCAGATGGTAATGGGAGAAGTGAAGAAGAAGCATTTTGGGTAGTGAAGCTGGAAAGGGGATTAACTTGGTTTTTGTTTTGTTTTGTTTTGTTTTTGCTTTGCTAACTTGTAGCTTTATGTGAGAAGTACAAATTCAGATGTCCTATAGAGAAATGGAAATAGGGGATTGCCTGGTATAGAGTAGACACTTCATAAATGCTTGCTGGACCACCTAACTCCAGGAATTCAGGCCAGCATCAAGAGACAGAAGAAGTTCAGCTTCTGATCCCAAGCTGTTTGAGATACTGCACTGTGTTAAATGACGTGAACACCTTTGAAGTTGGCAATAGACTTCCCTCATAGTCAGAATTATTTACCAAACAAAAGAATCTAGCAAGTATTGAGATCTAACAAAAATTAAGGTTCTTCTGTATGGAGGGAAAGTCTAGATTTCTTAAATTTAATTGTAAATGGTGAGAATTTAACATGAATATGGGATGATAGGAGTTGACAAGGGAAGAAAAGGGAAAGGAA
The DNA here is from genome assembly GCF_037893015.1 of Macrotis lagotis. Lineage (NCBI taxonomy): Eukaryota > Metazoa > Chordata > Mammalia > Peramelemorphia > Peramelidae > Macrotis > Macrotis lagotis. The sequence continues at coordinate 686,698,912 of NC_133658.1, read as the reverse complement.
GGACTTCTAAAACAATAATGACAAGTTAGTCTTATTTATGATCTAGGACTCCCTAGGAATCTATGATACTGTTCAATGTTGTCCTTACTTGGGAGAAGTATCTGAAAAACCTTTTCTCCTAGATGAAGATAATCACAGATAAATTATGTAGAGTAAGTTAAATATGATTTTTTTAAAGTTTGTTTACCAGGAAAAAGCTTAAATGTAGAATCCTACTGGTTGTATGGCTAAAACTTCTCATATTTAAAATAGAAAAAAACAGGATTTCTGAGTTGGAAGGCACTCACTAGTCTAATCCAGTCATTTTATGGATGAGAAGACTAAGGATTCATCATCTATGCAGATATTTTTCATTTAAGTAAAATATATCAAATTCATTTTTAGTCTGAGATACTATTACTACTACTGCTACTGCTACTACTACTACTATTACTACAAGTTACTGCTACTATTACTACTACTGATAATAAAAATAATATCTGGCATTTATGTAAAGCTTTAAGATTTGCAAAACACTTTGTATATATTCTCTCATTTATTTTCACAACAATCCTGGATGGTAGATGCCATTATTATCCCTGTTTTACAAATGAGTAAACTAAGGAAAGCAGAGGATGAGTGACTTGCCTAGTACCACACAGTTATAAAAGGTCTGAAGTGGGATTTGAGCTAAGGTCTTCCTGACTCAATATGCCACCTAGATGAAATTTTGTAGTATGGCTCTAGTACTTTTTCTCTCTTGAAATACTGCATTGGAAAGATGAGTACTTGTAGGCTTCATATTAGTTTTTTGCTTCCTTTTCTGAACTTCTTTGTTAGATATCATACCACTAGTTGTCTCCTGCAAAAGTTGGGTGAATTTTTTTTATAAATGATTTTAAAATCCCTGTGTTGATTAATATTGTATAATTTTTAGACACCCAAAGATAAGCTGTTTCCTCAACTTAGATGAGAAATGAGTGTTCTCCATTGTCTTTACTCTTCTAGATGCTAAGACTAACTGAACTTCTTAGTTATTAATGTGAGATCAATATATTTTTAAGCCAAAAAATGTACTGATTTTTCTTTAATTCCCCCTAAAATATATTTGACTACTTAATAGATCGACAAAGTTAGAAAATAAAGATAAAAATGTAATGAACATTGGTGTAAATAAGGCATCCCTAAAGAAGTCTTGCTAATCTTTTGAATTGTGTGCTTTGACTCACAGAGACATTTTTTTTTTCCTTTAGGGGAGGTGAACCTGGACATCAAACACTAAAATCAATATAATTAGAAAGCAATCTTACAGGGACAGAATCAAGATGGAAGAGAAAAGGTAGATTGCTATGAGCTCTCCCAAATTCCCCTTCAAACAATTTCAAATACCTCTTCAAAACAAATTTGGGAGTAGCAGAACCCACAAAAAGACAAGGTCCAAAAGGACAATTTTCTAGCCCAAGACTACTTGGAAAGATAGCAGGAAAAGTTTGTTACACCAGCATGAGAATCTTGTGAAAATCTATAGGCTGGATCTGTAGAGGCCATACCACAGGAAACCTCAATAGGTCTTGGGAGTAATTGAGCCATTAGTGGCAGCAGCTTCTTTTGGAGTTCTCAGCCCACAAACATTAAGAGAGTTGAACAATTGATTAGAAGGAGATCACAATGGTCTCCTTCTACATTGTCCATACTTAGATTCAAGTCATTGTACTGGTTCACAATCTCAGAGTAAAGAGGAGCACTAGCACACCTTGTGACCACAGGGAAGTGATTCCAAGGCAGAAAAAAATGCTTGTGGTTACTCACAGTCCAAGAGAATACTAAACACACTTCTCCTTAGATTATATAATCTTGAAAGAACTAAAAGCTTCCAGACCTCCAGATCTATTTCTGACAACAACTTGAAGCTAGGGTGAGTGTCCCCTCCACATTGGGGAAAGAGCCCAACTTTAATATAAAATTAAATGCCAAGAAATAGTCTGGAAAAATGTTCAAACAAGAAAAAAGATCCCAATCACAGAAAGTTACTATGGTGACAGGGAAGATCAAAACACAAACTCAGAACACAACTTCTATATCCAAAGCCTCAAATAAGAATGTGAATTTTTCTCAGGACCAAGAACTCCTGGAAAGTCAAAAGACTTTTTTAAAAAATCAAATGAGAGGTAGAAGATATATTGGAGGTGAGGGAATGACAGTCATTCAAGAAAATCATGAAAAAAGTCTCAATAGCTGGCACAAAAAGTTTTAGAAAATATATAGCAGCCTAAAAATCAGAGTAGATCAAATGGTAAAGAGACACAAAAAATCCACTGAAGAGAAAAACTACTTAAAAAGTAGAGTTGGTCAAATAGAAAAAGAAATACAAAGCTGAAAAATAATTCCTTAAAAATTAGAACTGGCCAAGCATAAGCTAATGACTCCATGATCAAGAAGCTATAAAACAAAATCAAGAGAAGAAAAATATTTCATTGGAAAAACAACTGACCTGCAAAATAGATTGAGAGATTATTTAAGAGCTTAGGAAGAGGAAGGGGATAAGAGAAGGGAGGAAGATGATAGAAAGGAAGGCAGATTGTGGAGGTCATAGAAGCAAAACACTTTTGAGGATGTACGGGATGAAAGGAGAGAGAGAACAGAATAAATGGGCAGATAATAACTGTAAAAAAATTACAGCAAGTATCTCTGATAAAAGTTTCATTTCTCAAATACATAGAGGACTGAGTCAAATTTTTAATAAGAATCATTCGCCAGTTGATAAATTGTCAAAGGATATGAATAGGCAGTTTTCAGACAAACAATCAAAACTATCATAGTCATATGAAAAAATGTTCTAAATAGCTATTGATTAGAGAAATGCAAATTAAAATAACTCTGAGATGCTAACCCATACATATCATATCATATTGTGATGGAATACTATTGTGCTATAAGAAATGACAAGCAGAATGATCTCAGGAAATATTAAGAAGATTTAATTATCTGAAACAAAGTGAAATAAACAGAACCAGGAGAGCATTGTATACAGTAATAATAATACTGTATGATGATCATTGCAAATGACTTAACTTATCTTAGAAATACAATGATCCAAGATAATTCTGAAGGATTTATGATGAAATATGTTCTTTCCAGAAAAAAGAATTGATAGAGTCTGAATGTAAATGAAAAGAAAAACTTTTTTCTTTTCACAACACGATGAACATAGAAATAAGTTTTGCAAGACTGCACATGCACAACCTAGATCAAATTGCCAGTCTCCTCAGTGGAGGGATAAGGCAAGGAAGGAGAGAGAGAATTTAGAACACAAAGATTTTTTAAATTAATTTTTATTAAAGATATTATTTGAGTTTTACAATTTCCCCCCCAATCTTACCCCCCCCCCACGGAAAGCAATCTGTCAGTTTTTACTTTGTTTCCATGTTATACCTTGATCCAAATTGGGTGTGATGAGAGAGAAATCATATCCTTAGAGAAGAGATAAGAATTCTAAGAGGTAACAAGATCAGACAATAAGATATCTGTTTTTTTCTAAATTAAAGGGAATAGTCCTTGAACTCTGTTCAAACTCCATAGCTCCTTAACTAGATACAGATGGCACTCTCCTTTGCAGACAGCCCAAAATTGCTCCTGATCATTGCACTGATGGAATGAGCAAGTCCTTCAAGGTTGACCATCACTCCCATGTTGCTGTTAGGGTATACAGTGTTTTTCTGGTTCTGCTCATCTCACTCAGGATCAGTTCATGCAAATCCCTCCAGGCTTCCCTGAAATCCCATCCCTCCTGGTTTCTAATAGATCAATAGTATTCCATGACATACATATACCACAGTTTGCTAAGCCATTCCCCAATTGAAGGACATTTACTTGATTTCCAATTCTTTGCCACCACAAACAGGGCTGCTATAAATATTTTTGTACAGGTAATGTTTTTACCCTTTTTCTTCATCTTTTCAGGATATAGACCCAGTAGTGGTATTGCTGGGTCAAAGGGTATGCACATTTTTGTTGCCCTTTGGGCATAGTTCCAAATAGCTCTCCAGAAAGGCAGAAAGGTTGGATGAGTTCACAGCTCCACCAACAGTGTAATAGTGTCCCAGATTTCCCACATCCCTTTCAACAAGGAGCATTATCCTTTCTGGTCATATTGGCCAATCTGAGAGGTGTGAGGTGGTACCTCAGAGAAGCTTTAATTTGCATTTGTCTAATAATTAATGATTTGGAGCAATTTTTCATATGGCTATGAATTGCTTTGATCTCCTCATCTGTAAATTGCCTTTTCATATACTGTGACCATTTGTCAATTGGGGAATGGCTTTTTGTTTTAAAAATATGACTCAGTTCTCTGTATATTTTAGAAATGAGTCCTTTGTCAGAATTATTAGTTGTAAAGATTGTTTCCCAATTTACTACATTTCTTTTGATCTTGATTACAGTGGTTTTATCTGTAGAACACAGTTTTAAGAAATGAATGTTGAAAATTGTTTTACATGTAATTGGGGGTGAGGAATAAAATATTAAATTTTTAAAAATCTTATTCATAAAAACAGGGGACAGGTAAAATGTGGGGGGAATTCAGAATACTTGGATTTTGACCTACTTTTGTGGACAGAAAAAGTCACTTAACCTCCCTGGGTCTCAGTTCCTCCTTCATAAAATGAGGAGTTGGACTAGATGCTTTTCGAGGTCCCCTCAGATCTCTGGTTATGATTTCATGGTCATTCCAATATGATATCAAATATAAAGTGTTTTGCAAAGACCTTCAAATGCTATTTGTTTATTGACTTATTCATGACTGATTGTTCATGACTTTATTTGGGATTTTTTGGACAGATATACTTGAGTGGTTTGCCATTTCCTTCTTCAGTTCATTTTACAGATGAGGAAACCAAGACAAACAGGATTAAGTGACTTGCCCAAGGTCAAATTGCTAGGAAAGTGTCTAAGGTCAGATCCTGGTCAGCACTCTATAGCATCACTTAGCTGTCCATATAAATACAATAAAATAAAATGCTTACTATTCTTATTTATTCTTTACCAGTAGAACAATTAATTAGCAGAAATTTACAAGTTATAATCCCAGTATTTTCCTTCTGTTGATATTTCCAATTTATCATGAATATAGCTTGTTTATGCATAATTGTTTGCATGTTGCCTCTCCCATTAGATTATGTGTGTGTCTTAAATGCAGGAATGGTCTTTTCTTCCTGGTGTGTTTTTGTATGTAGTACAAACACTTAATTAGTGTTTTTTTAATTGACAAAATGCTATCACTATAGTTATTCACTTTAAAATCTTTCCACCTTGAGTAATGAATCAGGATATCAAGTGCACATGATGTTTTAGCCAGATTTGCTCAGATGGTTGTAGAAGAAAGTGTTTAAATATTGGCTCTGTATCTTTTTCTGAGGGAGAATATGGAGGAGTAGAGTCTATGAGTTAAAATTATCTTCTAGTCCCAATTTACCCACCAATAGAAATCAAAAATACAAAATCAAAAATGAATGTTAAAGCTCTTTGAACAGTGGGTTATGCTATAATATGCAAGAGATTATAATCATTTTCTCTGCACCTCCCCTTCTTTGAAGCAATGGAGAATGGTAGGGGGGAGTGGAGGGACTTTATGGGTATGGAACACTATGCATAATGACAGGCTAGTCTGGTACATTTTGGTGAACTTTTTCACTCTATTATAAAGAATAACTCTAAAGGTATACAGATATGTATCTATTGAGAAATGTGGGTCCTATGCATGTGTTCATATATATATATTTTTTTCAATTCAAATTTATTCTTAAAATAATTATTTTTCCCCTCAAAGAACAGTGATCATTCCTTCCTTATTTGTCTCATTTTTAGAAGCTCCTCAAGAATAGAATTTTTTCATTAAATGCAATCCCTAATGTAATGAACAGTGCATAAAATAAGAAATTAATTTGTGCTTTATTCATGAAATAGTGTTACTGAAAGCAAATTTCATCAGGAACATACAGTCTTAAGTCCTTTACTGTTGACCAGTTTTCCCACTATAGCCACCTCAGTGAGAGATTAATAGTTCAAGAAGCAGAAGCTGAAATCCATGCTGAAAAGAAAGCTAATTTTTGTTGTTGTTGTTGTTGATTGTTCTTCATTCTTGAAGAGGACCAATGACATCAGGAGAGTGATGTCTTGACTGACAATGAATTGGATTTAGGTGAGGAAAAGCTGTGCAAAGTCAGGAGCCTCACATTCTTTCCTCCAGAGTATTACAGTCCAATGGCAAGACAGGTCAAAATGACTTGTGAAGGACCCAGTTGCTGTAGAAGACCTTAAGACATAACAAAAAGGAAAAGAAAAATAAGCCTGTTTTAAACTTACCATTTTGAAGAAATGACTCACTAGGATAAGAAGGAAGCTATTAATATGGAAAAACATCTTTACATCAAATATCTTTGATAGTGGTCTGATACCTAAGAAAATATTGTAAAGTAACAGTTATATAAGACCAAGAGTCATTCCCTGAAGCATAAATGGTCAAAGGAGATGAATAATTAGTTCTCAAAAGAACCTCTGCAAACCATTAACAACCATGTGCAAAGTCACTACAGATTACTACTAATAAGAGAAATGCAAATTAAAACAACTCTGGGATTTAACTTCACATTCAGCAAATGGGCAAAGATAACAAAATATGGTGGGGGAAGCAATTCTGAGAATTCTTGGGTTAAAGGAAGGCACACAGATACCTTGTTGATGGAGTTGGGAATTGGATCATGCTGGAAACATTCTGATAAGCCATTTGAAATTATGGGGGTTTTAGTTTTTAGTTTTATTTTAAATTTAAATACAAAATCAGAAAAGAAAAAGAATAACAGTGTCATGTACATAGCAGTCCATAAGAGCTATAAGATTCAATATATATAAAGCATTAAATTTCCATTTCAAGGAAACATATAATAAATACTATATATTGTGTTCAGAGCTATTCATCTTTTCTTTCTTTCCTTGCAGATTTTTTTCTCTTCTGTTTATTTTTCCCCCCTTCTTCCTTCTTCTCACCGAGAAGGTTATAATTAAGTGCAGATGTATATATATATATGTGTGTGTGTGTGTGTGTGTGTGTGTGTGTGTGTGTATGTATGTATGTATGTGCATATATAAAACACATATCCAATGTATAGATACATAAACATATATCTATAATCAAACATTTATATATTTCCGTATATATGTGTGTGTGTGTGTGTGTGTGTGTGTGTGAGAGAGAGAGAGAGAGAGAGAGAGAGAGAGAGAGACTGTACTATATTATTTTCACTTATTTCAACTGTTTCTCTGAAGGAGATGTCTTTCATCATTGTACTGCTGAGAAGAGTTGATCATCATTCAATGTTGTTATAAATATGTACAATGTTTTCCAGATCATTTTCTCTTATTTTACAAGGGAAGAAATTGAGATCCTACAGTCAACAGAAGGCCATGGTTCTGCTCACTTTACTTTCATGTAAGTCTTTCTAGGCTTTTCTGAAATCTGCCGGTTTATGATTTCTTTCAGAACAAGAGTACTCCATCACATTCATATAACACAATTTGTTCAGCCATTCACCAATGGATGAGCTTCCCCTCAATTTCCAATTCTTTTCCACTACAAAAAGAGCTGTTATAAATTTTTTTTTTAAAAAAATTGCCATTGGAAACATGGAAATCGCATTGAACATGCAGTCAAAGGTCCTAAGTGTGAATCCTGGCTCTGCACTTAGCCTTCTGCTGACCTTAAGTCAATCTCTTGACCTCTGGATCTCAGTTTCTTCCCTTGTAAAATAAGAGAGTTGGACTAGATGGGTTTTAATATGTCTTCTCTCTCTATGTTTGTGATCCCATGACCTTGCAATCCATTCATGAAGCTACTAAACAAAGGAGGATGATCTATATAATGAGAACACTTTATTAAATCACTCTGGGGTAAGGGGAAAATGATCTGAAAAACTTCACCCACTATATCCTGTACTGATGAATAGAAGAAGAGACACAAAAGAGCCCAAGGTCTCCATCACCTTGCCTCAGAGCCAAGGCAGAAGCCCATACCCCCTCTCCACAACCCCAATCCCAACACCCCCACATTGTAAACTATTCAACAGTTTTTACATTAATAAAATAAAAATTAAGTTTCCTGGGCATATTTAGTTTATCATAGTAAGTCTGTGTTAATATTTCCTAATCAGAGTGACCTCAGCCTGCCAGAATGTTCAGGCCCCTAATCCTCACTGTAATGTTTCCTCATTAGCTGCTCAGCATTGGCCACACTAGTCGCTGCAACTAAGAGCCGCCTTAGGCACCCCTGGAATTAATTACTAGAAGAAACACTGCTGTTTTGAATTGTCATCTTGAATTTATCACTTGCCACTTAATGTAACTCATCTGACCTAATACCTCCTCTGTGTCACCGGGGGCTTTGGCACGGGCTTCACCAGGGTAATAGCGGGGTGTTCTGTATATCTAATGTGTCTGTAGAGCTGAGCTCACATCTGCCGGAGGCCTGCTTAAAATCCTACCCTGGAGGCAAAGCATGCTAACAATGCCCCTAGCAAATTGCAGATTACCCATACGTCATGTTCTATCTGAGCCCGGAGTGATTCCAAGGCAGGCCCGATACATCTAATTTCTGCTGTTTGGAAAAGATAATCTTTCATTTCATTGTAGGGAGCGGCCCTCACCATTTGTTTCACTCATGTTATATTTTTGAACATAATGAAACTGGCTATTCATGGATGGAAGAATAAGTGGCTCTGGGGGGCTCGTAGTGCTAGGTCTGTGGCTTTTCCTTATAAATTCTAAAGAAATTGCTCATTAAATTACTCACAAAAAGAAATACAACTTCAACACAGGCTCCATCACATACATACACTCTAGAACTGAATTGTAACCTCATTGGAAATCCATGACCTTTTTGTCAGGGTCTATATTACTATTGCCTTCAGTTAAGAGATTTCACTTTCACTATTTTAAAAATGTATATTTAAATATAGAATAAATGATTAATTTTGTTCATTCCATTATGACTGAGAAATTATTTGGAGGCCAAAAACAATGATAAACGTTCTGGTCAGTAATCTTCTTATTCAAATTTCTCATCTGTTAAAAAACATATTCAAAACAAACACTTCTGAAATTTTCTACACATTCAGAAACCACAAAAATTCATTTTCTCCATTAAAGAACCAATGTCTTGGTTCTAGGGAAGACTTTGCACTAATATGTAACTGCATTAGATGCACATAAGCATGGCGATATTCCAATGGAATAGAAATTCTACTGATGAATGCATAAATAAAATAGATTCTTTAGTAGCTCTTCAATAATGACAATTCTAACAATGTTTCATAGACAAAAACATTTCCTCTGCTTACCACCCTATACATTCCACATAGTAAACTTCAGAAGATGTATAATGCAATATAAACATTAATAGTTACACAATTGTGTTGTTTTAGAAAGACTATTTATAGAGAAAATACAAAATGCCTCCCCAAAGTATACTTAGACCTAAGCCACCATAATCTTCCTGCTCATACAGCAGGAAATCTAATACACCAGCTCAATAAACCTGTAGGAAACAAAGGTTTTATGTAGCATTAAGAGTCACAATATTAAAATGGCCACATTACACTCAATTGCTCTTAGAAGGCTCTTCTTACAAATCAAGGACACCAAGCGCCATTTTGTGATGGCAATGCCACATGTAGGAATAGGTTGGATAGGCAAGATTTAAAAAAAAAACAAACTACAACTAAACTTTATCTCTGGAATTAGTAGCTCAAAGACCCATTGAAGTCTTCCAGACTATTCTAGTTTTAGGCACCTGTATTTCTGCCACTGGGAATGTTCTACCATGGATTTATAAAACAAGATCCAAAGAGACATAGGTTATATTCAATGCCGCTTCAATCTCTGAACAATTCTGGAGTCTTGGAGAAGACATATCACCATTATAAATACTTGTACTCTTTCCCAGAAACACAGCATAATGTGCTTTTAGAAAGTAAGACCATAATTAGCAATGATAAACTCTTCCAACATGCTAAATGATCATTCCCCAGATGTTCATCATCAATGATAACATTATAGCAAAAACAAGAATCCCCAGTCCTAGAAGCGTAAGCTCCCAAAGGCCAGGGCCTGCTGCTTCTGTGGTTTTTGTAGCGTGCCTAGCATATTATAGCTGCCTAATTAATACCTAATGACAATGACAAACCACTGATGATCTTCAGTTAATTGATTGGGGCATTGCAATATCTCAGAATGTTTAAACTTAATGGCCATTTATAAAACAGTAGATTCTAATTCTATGGTACCTGAAAACTCCCATAGCCCTTTAACAACAGAAATTCATTACCAAAGTTCCATTAATGATACATTATAGGGACTATGCTGAAGATATTAGGAATATCTAGGGTCAAAAAAGAAAGAATATTTGCCTCACTTTACCTGCCTGGTTAGCACAAGCACTAGAGTTTGAGCCTTATAATTTTGGGCTAGGAGATTTGAATCCCACATAGGACTTTCATTGACTCTTCTAATACCTAATTTAATGCTTCACACATAGTGGGTGCTTAGTAAATATTTAATGAAGGAATATAGATACTACAGTTTTCTTAGTTGTATGGAAACTATCTGAGCATAAAAGATATACATAAACTCAATGAAGCCAAATGACTTCTAGGTGGGACCTAAAATGGTTTACTTCCAGGATATTTTAGAGGTCCCCCCCCTTCAGAGAGCCCAAAGACCTTAGACCTCTTAGATATATCAGTGAACATCATTTACTTTAGACAAATAAAGTGAATTTGGAATAGTTCTGGCAAAGGCCCTAACAGATGGCCATCATGATCTGTGGGAGGACAGTTTTTTTTTTAATAAACTGACCTGGAGAGTCCCTATGTAATCTTTTGCTGTTTTCAAATGAAGTATTTCCAAATATTCTCAGATCTAGCATAGAGCTTGAAAGGATCTCAGAGACTGTCCAGTTCAATTACCTTTCCATTCTTTGGATGATGAAACTGGATTCCAAGGAAATAAATGATCTTCTCAAGGTTAGACAGATAGTGAACATCAGAGATAGCATTGAATCCAGTGCTTTTTCTTCCTATAATCCACCTGCCTACATAGCTCTCTCATTCTTTGATTTAGAAGGGATCTCTTCCATTACCTAATTCAACCTTCTTAATTCACAGACAAAGGAACTGAAGACCAGAGAAGGGAAGACTTCCTGTGATGGAAACTAATATTCCAAGTGGATGTAGGTAATGAAAGAGCTCATTTGGGATGGGAGATAGCCAGTACAAAGGCTTGGGGATAGAATATGAAGGGTCATGTGTGAGAAGCCTTGAGTCAATTTAGAAGAACTCTAAGGTACATTGAGGATTTTGCATGTAATGAAGTAATAAAGGTAGGATAGAGTCAGGCTATGAAGAGTTTTCATGCTCCACAGAGGGCTTTATATTTAATTATTTAATTCTAAAGGTAATAGAAAGTCACCATTATTTGTTAAGTAGAGAGGATGACAGAGGAACTTTAGGGGACAGCCACACATAGTTGGCATGACATGGACAGTCAAGCAGTTAGGAGGAAAATGGGGGGGGGCAGAGAAAGACATAAGGGTCAGAGGTGAAGAGAGAGAGAGAAAAAGGGAGACAGAAAAGTGAGGCAGAGAAATGTCACATACACACACACTCAGGCAGGAAAGAATTTCAGGGGAGAAAAAGAGGGTTAGCAGTGTCAAATGCTGAAGAGTTTTAAAAAACCAAAATGATAAGGATTGAGAAAATTTGGTAATCAGAGCTGTCAGTTAAGAAACTTTGGAAAGAGCAGTTATAATTATATGTGCTGCCAAAATTCAGACCAACTATACTCCTCCTTTAATCTTTAATCTAAAGACATTTAATCTTTAATCTCAAGACATTTGTTGGGGACTCAAGGAATTCAGTGATTTGTCTATAGTCAGACAGCTAGCATGTGAGGGAGAGGCCAGATTTCAACCAAGGTCTGCCTAATTCCTTGCCACAGTGTTTCTTGTATTGTACACAGTAGGTGATTAATAAATGTTTCCTGAGTGAATTGATGGATAAATGAAAACTGTAGATTCAGGGGTTATGTATAGACATGCTATAGAGTTTTACTCTTTCAGGAATGGAGGAAATGACATCAGTTCCACACCAGTCATTTCACTCATCCTTGAGAAAGTCATTTATTCCCTGGACTTCATGGTTTCCTCACATTTTACTATTTATTATAAAAGAGTCCTATTTCATTGGCTCACTTATTTAGAGCTGGATAAATTCTTCAAGGCTACTTCCCTTCATTTTATAGAAGAGAAAATTGAAGCAGGCAGAGGTAAAGTGAGTTACTCAGGGTCACACAACTGGCAAGTTTCTAAGGCAAGATTTGAATTCAGGTTTTCCTGATAGCAAGCCCAGTTCTCTGTCCACTATGTCATCACTCTAATTTGCCAAGCCAAGGATCTACCTATTGTAATCTTTGGATGAAGGGAATTTATCAGATTTTTTAGAAATGTTAAAAAAAGGTCCATAGTGAGCTCAATCAGATCAGCAACTCAGTCATCCTGGGTTACTATCAGCTTCAATGCAGAGTGAGGGTCCTCAAGGAGTAGCAGGTTCCCAGTAAGTCAAATAACTCTGGGAGTTTGGATCCATTTCACTTTTAGAACTATCTATTGTTAACATTTAGGAGAACCTTAACACTAATATAAGTATTACTATTAAGTTGAAAACTTTATAATCATTTCTATAAGATATTTTAAAAATAAAAAAAGCTTGGTATAGTGGTATAGATCAGTCTTACAATCTGAAAGACTTGGGTTCAAGTCTTGTCTCTGACACATACCTGTTGGATGACCCTGGGTTAGTTTCTTAACTTTTCTGTGACCCTCTGCAACTCAGTGAAGAAAAGTTAGCTACCAAAGGAGGGAGATTCCAAGAGTTCTCTCTACCAATGAATTCACTGGTTGGACTCTAACAGCACACCAAGCAAATTGTGAAATACACTGAGATAAATGTAAAGATTAACAAAAATAGGTTGTCCCAATTCTCGGGGAGCTTCACTGAAGTTTCATGATAAATTAAAAAATTCATTAGAAATAGTTCATTAGATTGTTCTTCAAATCAATACATGGTCACTCAGCTAGCCCTTGTATCTAGTTTAAGTATGGTTCAGACCAGTGCTTTTTAAGAGGGACTCAACATTTCTTCATCCAATACAATCATTGTAGAAGCTTTTTTTTAAACAGTTTCATAAGCAATCTGAGTGACAGTTTAAGCATAAGACATAAAGAAACATCAGATCCAATCAAATTTTAAGGAAAGATTGGGTCAAATTGGATGTATTTGTTCCAACTGGTATTTGCCTTGATCAGTAATTTGGAATTATGTATGATAGAGACAAAGCCACTGAGTGAGTGACAAGCAGCTACAAGCATTGAATGAACCCACCTTTGGGCGAGGTTTCATTGGGTACAGTCCATTCTTCTTCTGTCTCTTCTGTCTCCCCAGGAGGGCATCCTGTCCTGCAAGTTGCATAATGATCTTAATCTAATTTCAGAGGATGAAGACTTCCCTCCCCCACTTCAATGAAATGTCTTCTGCAGGCTTGAAAAAAAAATCTCCCTAAAAGCCAATTCTGAGTGTTCATTACTGCGAAGCTAGGCTTCTCCTACCATTGTCATGCAAGCACGGTTGTAAGTAATAATGTGGCCTTTAATGACGGAATGATAGACCTGCCAAACACTAGATCCTGCCCTCCACCGCTCACATTTCCCTGCTGGAGAGCACAGGGATGCCCATCTGGGAGTTATTAACATATCCTCGTCAATTCAGAACCGACTTTAACATAATCCATATTTGTTGGAGAAAGTCCAACATCGGCTTGAGAACAGCAGTCACGTGACTCGGTGACACATTTCAAGCAGCTCGCATAAAGCATGCTTGGGCAGCTAAGCAATTCAGAAATGCAAATTGCAAAAAAAAAACACTCTTCTGACTAGATAAAAAGGACAAATCCCTTTTGGCAAGAGACTGCATATCCCCTCTCCATGTCAGGGAAACAAATCTCATTGCCAAAGGAGTCATCCAGCAGGCACTGGTTTGAGTTGGGTGGATGGGGGAGGGGAGAGGAATGGAAGTGGATGTGGGAGTGTGTGGGGGGGTGAAGGGCAGTGAGACTCTTGGTTTATTCCAGTCATGTTGGAACAATCAATCTAAAGCTGGGCCTTGGACTTTTGTGGTTGTCAAGCAGAGATATTTCACCTAGGACTTGTGGAATACAAATTCTCTTAAGCCAACAGTATCCCATGATGTACACTTACTTTTCTGACAAATGCATGAGCATACAATTCCAATTTTCTCTATTCCCTACTCCACCCTGGGTTAAAAATAATCCACTAACCCTAATTCTACATCTTCTCACAGGATCATATAATTGAGATATATAGAAGATCTTAAAAATCCATTAATCCAATGTTTTCCATTTATAGATGAGGAAATTGAGGCCCAGAGTTGAAGTGTCTAACCCAAGATCATACAGGTAATAATTATAGTAATCATAATAACACTTTTAATAGCCAAAATGTAAATAGACTTTAAGGTCTTCAGAAGACTTTACATACATTATCTAATTTGACCCTCACAAAAACCTCATGAGATGAGAGATGTAAGATTTGAATCAAGGAGTCTTGCCATTACACTCATTGCTTCTCAGTTGGAATAGTTATCTATTCTAAATTTATCCATCTAAAAAGCTAACTTGTAGCATACATAGATAACAGATGGATAGATGGAGATAGGCAAAAAGGTAGACAAATAGGTAGAGATAGATGGATAAATGGAGATATGCAGATGGATAAATAGACAGATAGGTACATAGATACATGGATGGATGGATGGATGGATGGATGGATGGATGGATGGATGGATGGATAAATGCATGGAGCACTTACTATATGTTAGACACTATGCTAAGCAACACAGAATCAAATATCAGCAAGCAAAATAGTCCCTGTTCTCAAAGAGCTTACATTCTGTTGGGAAGTAGGTAGAGTCTTCTATATATTCCCAGCATGATTTGGATCTAACTGGTAAGAAGTAAGATGTCAGCCTAGTAACTGACAAGAAAAAAGAAAGTTCACCTATCAGGAACCAATATGGTTCTTGTTTTAGCATTCTTATGGGATTAGGGATAGAGGTAGGTATTTTGGCTAAAAGGAAAGTAGGATTATAGGTCCTACCTATAGAAAGCTATAAGTCTATAGATTTAGAGATAAAAAGAATCTCAGCAGTCACTTATAAAGGAGGAAACTTGGATTTAGAGTGGTTGTTACTTGCCCAAGATCATTCAGATATCAAGAAGCACAGATGGGACTTTAAAGCTGGATTTTCTAGTTTCGATTCCATTGTTCCTTTCATTCTACCATTTCGGTAGAAATAGAAGCAGAGTGTATATTATTGAATATCTGTACACATTTATCAGGGCAGCTAGGTGGCGCAGTGGATAGTAGAACATTAGACTAGAAATCAGAAAAATTAATATTCAAGATCTTAAATCCAGCCTCAAACACTAGCTGTGTGACCCTGGGCACAGGTAAATTCCTTAACTCTCTGTGCTTCAGTTTCCTCATCTATAAAATGATTTGGAGAAGGAAATGGCAACCACTCCAGTATCTTTGCCAAGAAAACTTCAAATGGGGTCACAAAGAAATCAAGACCAAAATTGATCATGTTGATCAAATATAAGTAAAGATATAGAATTACCCTATTCTTAACACAGTATAACACTGTAAGGATTCATGAACATCAGGGTTGAATCATGACTCCCAATAGAAAACAATAAAATCCTTTAAATTCAACCTTATTATGAGTGAGACCTGTTTTGGGCTCATAATATGAAATTCATCATAGAATATCAGAGTTGCTTGGGGCCTATGCAAAGCTTCTAAATCAATCAGTTCCACATTGGGACAGTGTTAATAATAAAATTCAAGTTTCTCCTTATTGGAATTGAAATTTGAATCCCTCTAACTTCCACTCAGAGTTTCTTATTCTGCTGTCTGACAGCAAAGAAAACCATTCTCTAGAGGTATAGAAGAAAAAAATCTAGATTTGAAAGTCATGGGTTCAAATACAGTTCCTGAGACTTACTAATTATATGATCTTAGTCAAGTCATTTAATTTTCAATTCTTCAATGAATTCATCTATAAAATGAATTCATTTATAAAATGGGGGATAATAATATTTTAAATTTTCTGCAAGTTTGTTGCAAAAGAAGTCCTGTCTAAATCTAAAAGTAAATGTGAATAATTTTAATTTTTCAAATATGTGTATACGATCCTCTCCTCCTTTTTTCCAGTTAAGCATCACTAGTTCCCCAACTGCTCATTACCTATAAGTATGTCTTCTTAATATATAATGTTGCTCTCCTCTCCCTGTCCCCCAAGACACACACACACACACACACACACACACACACACACACATACATGCGCTCACCTTTATGTATTATGTTCCTTTCAAATAAAGTAAAACCTCCCAGAACTATAAACCGATCATGGTTCTCATTCTATAACATCTCAGTGATCACCCTAAGGTCAAATTTCCCTCTTAGGAATTTTAGAAGATCTTTCCTATCTCTCCCCTTCTTTCCCTCCCCTGTCCCCAGTAAAAAGATAGTTTTTAATTTCACTCCAAAGAAAGAACAGAGGAAATACATATTCACAGTAGTCCATATAAAAGCAATACAACTTTCCCCTCTTTTTGTGTGTACAAACTTTTCCTTCTCCCAGAGCCCATCTATTTAATATAGGTGAAATCTGTTTAAAATGATTGCTAAGGGAAGCATTGACAGGAGATAGAAAGACCTTGGACAAATCACTGACTCTTTCTAGGCCTCAGTTTCTTTATCTATAAAATTAGAGGGATCAGACAAGATAATGTCTTGGGACCCATCCAACAGTAAATCTATAATCCTTTGACAGAATGAGAAAACATAATAAAAGCAAACAAAACAAAAAACAACCCAAAGCAACAACAGAAAAAACAACCCAATGTGCAGTCAGAGAATTGTGTGGGAAAAGATATGGGGAAACAACAAGGTTGGCAGTCATCAGCCATAGAAGTGACACTAGTTCTCCATACCATCACCTTCTCTCTTTCTTCTCTTCTTTCAAAGCTCTGTCTGGTTGCAGAAAGATGTCTGGGGACAATGACCCTGATGCATCATTCTCTAGAGCCTCTGGGCTTATTGTGATGTGACTCAGGCCTTGCCCCAAAGAACATACTGGGTATGGTTACAGGAACACATTCAGGTCCAAAACATGTTAGAACTTGAGGTTTCTCCACTGTGGTTTTCTCCCATGGAGAAGAGGGTATTTTCATACCAATAGCTTCTTTGAAGTCATGGGAATTTGACAGAGAAGAAGCAGTAATGAATACAATGAGACTCCCAAGTTGGCTTTTAGAAAAATGTCGAATGACCAACTCAGAAATTTAGTACAAGAACTGACCATAGTACATTAAAATATTATTTCCTTGGAAATTTGTGTTTGTTCTTTTAAATATAGTGACTATTCATCCCACAACTGTAAATGAGATGAGTCCTTCTACATACAATGCAGAAAGAGAGGGTTATTCAGTTCACACTGTGAAGAAAATGTATATGGAATATTGCAGTTTCCAGCTAAATTGCTACCTCATTTGGGTTTGTTTTATATCTCATTTAAAACCTGAGTTTCTAACAAAGCCTCTAATATAAAAAAGGAAGAATGAATGAATCACTCAGTTGTCCAAAGAACAGGCTGCAGCATGGTCTAGTAGAATAAGCATATGCTTTGGAGTCAGGGACCCGGGTTCAAATCACTGCTTTGCTACTTATTATCTGTTTTACTTGGGTAGATAATAGTAATCCCTAAGCCTTGGTTTCCTCAGAAACTTGTATTAGATGACTTGTGAGTTCTTATTTAATTCTGAATCCATGATTTTAACCCATGCACCCTGGATTTAAGTCTTTTTTTCACCTTCTCCTGGAATACATACTCTCACTCCATTCTTAAAATAATTTCCCTTAAAAAATGAAGGACTTGGAAATTAGTAATTACACCTCCCTCCAGGGTTGTTATGAACATCAAATAATTTAATAATAGCAAAAATCTTAATACAAGATATGCTACAAAGAAAACACATCTAAATGTTAGATATTTTTGTTATTGTTGACATCATTATTGTCATCATTATCATTAAATACAAAATTTCAGTTAGAAATTAAGGGGAAACTATGTAATTTTTCCCAACCAAGTTCATGGATACCTTGCAAAAAAGTCTCTTGTTTCCACTTAGGGTAGAACTAGATACTCTCTGGGTTTCTATTGAATCTTTCACATTTTGTCCCACTACCTATTTAAGGAATGAATTAAAGTTCCCAAATAGAATGACTTTCTACCAAAAAAAAAGAGTAGAACTCCAAACAATCCCAAAATGGAAACTTGCTTTATTAGCACAGGTGTGTACACCAAAAACCAGTCTATAGTAGTCTTACCTAGATAAGAAGACAGCCAGTTGGTTTGTTTGTTCCTACAAATCTTGTCTACTTCTTTTATGACTTAAAAGATGAGCAAACAAGTACAAAGACAAGTCCTTGTCTTTAGCTAGGCCTACTGTTTACTTCTCATTCTTTTGAAAGGAAAGTATGTGAATCAATTGAAGTCAGTGGGACTAGAAATCAAATTAAATTGTATCATCCATCCTCTTTTTCTCCTTCTCTCCTTGCCACCAACTATTAATACATGCCAATACCCTCTGTATCCTAAAAAAAAGCTTTCTGGGAGACAGTAGTTCAGTCAACAAACATATATTAAGTAATTACTGTAAATCTCTCATTTAGTAGTATTTTGATAAAAAACTAAAATTTCCCTAAGCCATAGATTATGCCATGGGTGTGTAGAACCTAAAAAATAATATTATAATGGTGAATATCTATAAGTATAAATCTAATCTTATATTAAAGAATAATGATGATGATAATGATATGATGATTCAATAGCTCAAGGAGTCATGATTTTGTTGATGTGAGTACCATTTCTACCAAAGCAATACCTAAAAAATATTATTATAAAAGTTAATATTTATAAGAAATAATTTGATATTATATTAGGGAATGATGATGATGATGATATGATAATAATTCCATAGCTCAAGGATTCATGATTTTATTAGTGTATGTACCATTTCTCCCAAAGTGTATTACACCTTGTCTGAGTAGATGGTCCTTGAGAGTTGTCAAGATTGAAAAATTCATCATCCTTTGGTCAACCCTGTGACAAGACTTTCCAAATTTAGCCATGCTGCCCTTCAGACAATTGAATTAAAGTCATATTATTGGTCCCACATTGGAAATCTTCCCAGCTTGGAAGGTCCTGATGAAGCATAAGCCCTCAAAAGAATTGTCTTTAAGAGTTTAGAGTTACCAGTACCCACAATATGGCCTTGGAGTAGAACTTAATGGAGAAATTATTCCTAGTGTACATTTATCTATAACTAGAAGTTTTTAAATTATTATGGCTATTAATGATCAAATATTGGTTTCTTCCTCCCTCCCATCTCCCTTTCCCATACAATGAAAAAAAATAGAAAACAAAATCATTAAGTTTGTAAAGGACATGTGCACAAATGACCAAAACAAAAGGGAGAATGAGACAAGTGCAAAGGAGAGGAGCGAAGTACTAGGAGAAACCTGAAAGACATCAATTTTACTTGAGGACAAGGGGCCAAGGGGGCAAGGAAAGCTTCATGACTAGGTTTGGTTGACCAAGTCCACAGTTTTGCTTGTGGGAATGAATCAAGAAGAAGCACTTTGGCCCAACCCATCACTCTCCATGCACATGAGCACAAGATGGGAGAGTGATGGGTTGGGCCAAAGGATGGAAAAAATTGGGGGGACATCACTTGTGTCACATAGAAAATATCCAAGCATTGCCTCTATTTTGTCTCCCGATTTGCTATGTATTTCACCTCCAGCATCAATACCAATTCATTAAACTAGTTCCCCCCCTTGCTGCCATTTCAATCCCACATATTTCAAACCACTGAAAGCTATTTGTTTTTGACTCAATTGACCTTTCCCCTGAACTAGGGAGGAATTTATTATCCTGGACAGAATCTGGAGGGCATATTCCCAGTACACTTTTATCTAGAGCTATAAGTTTTAAAATTATTATTGTTATTAATTATCAGATATTGTTTTTCTCTCTCCCATTTCCCCTCCCCAAACGTTGGAAAAAAATACAAAAATTATAAAGCAAAATCGTTAAGTTTGCAAAACATTTTGCTAAGAATCCAAAGATACAATACCAAAGCCCTCCTCACTGGCATCAACAGATATTTTCCTGAACAGGCTTTACCAGTGTTGTCGACTTCCTTACAATAGTCTCTGAAAACTATGGAGCTAAAGGAAAAATTGGGCTAGACTTCTTACTTTCAAAGCACATTTCCTGCTCTGAGGAAAACAAGAGTAACATAGGTAAGTAGTGGAAGTGAAAAGTCTTAAATTCCTCTCTCTCTCTCTCTCTCTCTCTCTCTCTCTAGCAAAACCAGAGTCAATGTAACAAGGGATTCTCCATGAATCCCATTCAATAACATTCAATAAATTGAATCACAGTGGTTTCCCTGCTCCTCTAAAATCACAGGTCCATATAAAGGGGTAATTTATGGACCTTCTGGACTGGCAAATGCTGCTGGTGTCTTTTAGGAAATCATGAATTTAAATATTTATTGGAGTAGAAGATATCTCAATGATATTCTCAAATACTTTCCAGATTCTATCCAGGCATTCATCCTCATCCTGGATAATAGAGATAATAGCTTATGTTCCCCTCTGATTCTGACAAGCTTGGTTTATTTAAATCTATCAGGATAAACATCCTCCCCTAAAATCTTACTCTGATGTCTCCTCCTAGTGTGGAGGAGATCCTGGGTTCTTGAAAGTTATGTCAGTAGTACATAAGTTGTGGCAGCTCCTACTAGACTGGGAAGGGACAATGATTTGTGCATGTCACCAAGGTCTGAGGGCAGCCTGGCTAAGTTAGAAGAGTATAGCAACAGAAGCTTGATGATGATGATGCTTGAATGTAGACGCTCACAAGAACTGCCTATCCTGGTCACATCATGAGGAAGTAACCACAGCAAGGGAGCCTCAGATCCTTATACTTCATCTTATCGCTAACAGTTTTGCCCACCTTGAGATGCCTACATCCTAACA
Source organism: Macrotis lagotis (assembly GCF_037893015.1). Classification (NCBI taxonomy): domain Eukaryota; kingdom Metazoa; phylum Chordata; class Mammalia; order Peramelemorphia; family Peramelidae; genus Macrotis; species Macrotis lagotis. The sequence goes on along the minus strand of NC_133658.1, from coordinate 686,677,641 downwards.
GAAATAAGAGGAAGAAAAGAAACATTTTTAAGCATGTGCCAACAAAGATAAACACTTTCTACATATATTATTTGATCCTCACAACAACCTTGGGAGTCAGGTATTATCTCTATTTTACAGTTGAGGAGACTAAGGCAAACAGAGTTTTAGTGACTTACCCAGCTAGTTAGTGTCTGAAAGATGGCCTTGAACTAAGGTCTTCCTGACTCTTTAAGTCCATATGCTTTAGATACTGAACTACCTAGTTGTCTATGCCCTTGGGCCAGTTCTTCAGATCAGCAAGTCCCTTTCCCAAACAATCTTTTCCCCTTTTCAAGATTTCCTTTATATATTGTCTTCCTCCATAGAAATGTAAGCTCACTGAGGAGAGTTATGAAGTTGTTTGTGGGCAATTGTACAATTCTTACTTAACACAGTTTTTGGTGCATAGTAAGTTCTTAACAAATTCTCTATCTATCCATCCATCCAGCTAGTTTTTCCTATCTTTTCTTGTTATTTATCTTTCATTCTTGAAGCGTATCAATGACATCACAAGCTTGTGCCTGAATTGGATTTAGCTTCAATCTTTGTTGGCTTAAAAGGAGTACAAACGTATCCATCAATCCATCCATCCATCCATCCATCTGCCTGATTTTCTGTTTCTGTCTGTCTAATGTATCATAAGATATTGGTCTTGAAATACAAAAATCTAAGAAATAAGAGAACAAAGGAATTGGTTTTATTTTCCCCCCATAGAACAAAATCTTTGAGGTAAGGGAAGGTTTCATTTTTGGTTGTGCCAGACCCTGACAGAATGTTTGGAAAGATCTGCATTCAAATCTCTGCTTAGACATCTACAAATATGTGATCTTGGGCAAGTCACTTAACTTTGCCCAGCTTTATTTTCCTCAGTTGTAAAAAGGTTTGTTAATAGTCCTTACCTCACAGAGTTATTTTGAGGATCAAATAAGGCTTTGCAAACCTTAGAGTGATATTATCAATGTAAGCTATCATTATCATTTCTATGAGTGCTCAATAAATGTGTGTTGATTGATTGATCCAAAAATGTATTAGGAGAAAAAGCTTTTTACTTAAAACATAAAGTGACCAAATGTTCCCATTCCTATGATTGCTTGTAGAGCCCCATCTGAGAACTGTGTATAGGGGAGTCTGGCAAAACAGCTGTGTGATTTAAACAGCAAAGGAATGGCATCTGGGTTCCCTCTATCTGTGGTGCCACTACTGTTTGATGCATGTGGAGCTTAGCTCAGGTTATTGTCTGGGCCCAGGGGGTGTTTACGGTGATGTGATTTTTAGCTATGTTCTTCTGTGTTTAACAATGAAAAAAATACATTTTTTAAAATTCCAAGAAACAAGCAAATCAATCTTCCTGAGACACCAGGAGGCATACAAATTGAATAAGCCAAATTCCTAAAAGGAGATGCCTTTTAATTTTGCAATCCTCCAACAACCTCTGCAAAAATAGACAGAACCAGTACATGGAATGAATCATCAGACTGTAAGGAAAAATAGTGTTGGGGACAAACAGATATTGTTAACAGGAAAGTCACCTTGAAAAATTTGATACTTGGGGGAAAAAAGGCCTCAAGGCAGGGGGCAGGCAGTGGGAGGAGTGTGTTATTCAACCTAATGAGCAAACCTAAGTGCCTTATGCCTGGGGAAGTCATAAAGGTATAACTGCTGGAAGAATAAGTTATTTCTAGAGATTAGTCATGAAAGAAAATGGAATGATTGCAGTGAACAAGGCCTGGAATTTTTCATAGACTATGGCTTTTGTTAGAAATTCATATCTTAAATGAGTTCAAATAAACCCAGATGAGATGACAATTAAGTTGGAATCTGCAGCATTATCCATAAATTTTCTCTTCCTTCAAGGGTGCTGAATAAACCTCTGCATCAGACTCAGCTGTCCCCTCATTTGGAGACACCAATTGACTGCATGTTTTTAAAAGCAAACCAAAAATTTCTAGGGAACTGATCGTTGGTTAATAATAGCTGGCATCAACACAGCCTTTTTCTATCCATTACTTTGACCCTTATAGCACAACCAGAGATAGATAGTAGCTAGGTGGGGCAATTGGTAAGACCTTCAAATGTAGCCTTTGTCACTTTACTAGTGTGATGACTCTGGTGAAGTCACTTAACCTTTGCTTCAGTCTCATCATCTGTAAAATGGGCTGCACCTACCTCCCAGGTTTATTGTGAAGATAAAATGAGATATTTGCAAAGTGCTTTGCAAATCTTAAAGGGCTATATAAATGCTAGCTACTGTTATTTTTATTATCCTCATTTTATAAATGAGAGAATTGAGGTTCAGAGAGTCCATAATCACACAGCTAATAATGTAGTAAATGACTGAGGCTGCGTTTGAATTCATATATTCTTGACTCTGTAGTCTAGAAGTTTGGAATATTATACTTCTTCTGGCACAACTGTTGTGCTCTCAAGGCAAACCATGATTTTCGAGTGTGAAATTTTTTGTTTGCTTGTTATGGTTGTTGTTGTTTTACCATTGATCATTTTGCTAAAAGCTCACGTGATCTAGCCCCAAATCCCTTCTGTACCATTTTCTCTGTCACAGTCCCCTGACTTCAAAGAAAGCTAGGCATTATGAAAGTGCCACCACTTTAAACACTTTGATGAACAGGATTCCAGGCTGTCAGCAGTTGGACACCAAAGACCTTTATAACTAATCTCCCTGCCTTGGGATATTTACTGTCTTTAGACATTGACTAATAAAAAATTAAAAAGATTATCCTTTTCCTTTGCTAGGATCCATCCCCCAGCAAGCTGGCTTAACATTATGACTTTTGATGTTCAAGCCTCTAGTATAGATGACCTTCAAGAACCTCAAAGGAAGGAACAGTTTTTTTGTCCCACGGATAGATTTCAACCTCAGCCCGAGAGCTACAAAGAGAGAGTGTAAACAACAGTTTCTCATTAAACCCTGGTCTAACATTAGGATGGTTGTCCAAAGATTATGTTAAAAGATAACTGAAGTGTTACTATATTCCTTTGTGTAGTCCAGTCATGACCCTGATTAATGTGTCTAGGTTGGACATGTATTTCTTCAAGTAATGGGTGGTTTTGTTTGGACAATTAGGCAGAACTGACAAGGAAATTTTCCATCAAACCAAGTCATAAAAAGTACATTATTCAGCATTATTATGAGTTAAGCAGTATTTATTACCTGAACTTTACAATACACCATTATCAATCATTATCTGCCATTAAGGTATGTTAACATGAGATCAAAGAGACCAAGCCAAGTTAAACAAACAAGAATATCTGCAAAGTCTCCTTTAGTGCCATCCATCTAAAGAGAAGCAAGTGCAGCCAAGCTCAAGGATGGACATTCTGAAAAGAACAAAAGATGCAAATCAGTTGTGCTGGTGTCATGGCAGGGCAGTACCCACAGGGGTATCTTATTAATTATTCTGTCTATAAAGCAGGGAGGAATTCCAGGGAATTTGGAAGAAAAATATTAGAGACACAAGTCCAGTCTGAATGAAACCTAACTAAAATTCATTGCTCTATCAATTCTTAGCAACAGAGCTCAGAAGTCATCAAAAAATGGTATCAGCTGAATGGATCTAAAGAGGATACCAAAGGGTTTTTAGCAAAGTTGTAAAACCTGGGGACCCATCCACCTCCTGAACAAACACCACAAAGCTCAAGAGTCTGTGGAAAGTTTTAGGGCTCACTTTGAAAACACTCCTGTCACTGACATTTTCCTAAAACCAGCATCACCAACAAGAGTGTGAACAAGCAACACTTTGAAATACTTATTAAACAGCCATTCTTACTCCTTCCCGAATGAATAAGGTTTTGCTCTCTTTAAAAGGAAAGATACCCAATAGAGTTTCCTTTATTCTGTTCTCATCCATGTTTTTTTTGATAACCAGTTCCTATCTATCTATCTGAGTATATATATATACATATATATATATGTATATATATATATATATGTATGGGTTTGCAACATCTTATCTACATTTAATGTTTAATGAAGGGCTAGACATTAGTCTAACATTAACCAAAGATGACTTACACAATAGTCTATTTAATGTTCAGTGAAAAATAAAACACCAGAAAATATCTATTTTACTTTTCTGGCTTACACAGAACATCAAACTATCCATACTAGATAGGTAAGGGGATAGAAGAGGGATGGAATTTTCTGCTTTGCTTTACATTGGACATTAGACAACCTTTCCAACTAATATTAAACAAACCATTAGATAGTATTTGTGTTTGTGTTTTTGTATATATATGTGTTGCATGTGTATGTATTTGTAGTTGATGAAGCACAGTAGATGTGGAGCTAGTCTTGAAACCAGTAAGGCCTGGGATCAAGACCTACCTTTTTACTATAGCTATATGACCCTGAGAAAGTCAATCTCTCAGAAGATTAAGCATCTCTCTCTAAGACTATAATGGGCAGAGAAGGTACCTATATGAATTGATAGAATATATATTATATATATGTCTTGTGACAATCACAAGAGTTTCATTTTTGGAAAACTTCTTGCTATTACCATAGTCTTCCTTAATAAACTGAGCCTTCACCTAGAAGATGTTCACCTCCCTGAGAGCCAGTGTAGCCTCAGAAAGGGTTGAGGAAGAGTTGATATGGTGTTTACTACCTGTTTTCACCAGCAAAAATGCCAGGAGCAGAACAGAGGTCTGTATCCAATATTAGTATATCTGACCAAGGCTTCTGATATCATCAGTTATGGAAAATTATGTCAAATTTTGCTTGCCTGGAAAAGTTCATCAATTTTTCTACATCAATTCCATGACATCATGCTTGCCTGGGTTTTGGGTACTGGACAATGCTCTCATGATTTCCTGGTCACTAATGGAGTGAAACATGACTATGTTCTTGCTCATCATTAAAATCATGTTTTCAATCATTATATCAAATGTGTTCAATGAGGATGAACATAGCATCAAAGTCAGATACTGCACTGGTGGTAAATTCTTCAACTTGAAAAGGCTACAAGCCAAGACCAAAGTGGAGGGAATGTTGGTGCATGAAGATCTTCTGTTTGCAGATGATTGTGCCTTCAGTGCAGCCTCTGAAACTTAGATGCAACAAAGTATGGGTCAATTCTCTGCTGCTTGTGCTAATTTTGGTCTAACAACAATAAGAAAAAAACAGGTGCTCCATCAGCCATTACCACATCACCCAAATGTGGAATCATTGATTACAGCAAATGGAGAAGTTTTAAATACTGTAGCTGAGTTCACTTACTTTGGCAGTATTCTTTTCAAGGAGCTACACATTGATAATGAGGTTGATACATACATTGCCAGAGATAGCTCAGTATTTGGGAGGCTTCAAAAAAAAGTGTGAGAAGGGATATTAGACTGACAACCAAACTGAAGATCTACAGAGCTGTTGTGATGTCCTCATTGCTGTATGCCTGTGAAACTTGGACAGTCTACCCAGAGCCATGTCAGGAAAATGACATTTAAACTGTTCCTCAACCCTTTCTGAAGCTACACTGGCTCTTGGAGAGGTGAACATCTTCTAGGTGAAGGATCAGTTTATTGAGGCAGACTGTGGCAAGAATCTTAATAGCAAGAAGTTTTCTAAAAGAGAAACATTCACAAACACACACAAAGAGAATTTAAATGTCAGATCTTGGAAAGATTCTGAAGATCAGATGACAGGAGAAGATAGCAGATGCTGAGGTCTTTTCTCAAGCTAAATTGCCAAGATTTCAAACAGAGCACAACTACAATGGGCTAGCCATGTTGTTCAAATGCACATGTACGCTTGCCAAAAAGACTATTCTATGGAGAACTCACACAGGGCAAGAACTTACAAGGTGGTCAGAAAACCACCTTCAGGACACCCTGAATGTCTCTCTTAAGAACTTTGGAATTGATTGTTCAGCATGGGAGACACTGGCACAAGATCACCCAGTATGGTGTGTCCTCATTAGAGAGGGTGATGTGCTCTATGACAAAGGAATTGTAGCAGCTCAAAGGAAACATGAGATGGAGTATCCATCCCAGGGTTGACATGCCCGACTGTAGTAGAGCATTCTGAGCTCATATTGGTCTGATCAGTCACAGTTGGACATACCATAGCATATCTAACATAGTGATGTTCTTTGATAACCAAGGACAAGAATCAATCAACCAACTATATGGATATGTGTTGTATATACATACATACACACATATGTGTAAATAGTGATTTAATTATATCTTCTCAATTTCTTGGTGAGGAAAATCCTTCTACCAATGTAGGTGAGCATCTCGTTTACAATTTATGATCTAAGATGATTATCTAGAGATTAAGTGACTTGGACAGGGTAACAGAGACAGAATGTATTAGAAGCAGAAGTTAAATCCAAATCTTCTTGACTTTGAAACTGGCTCTTTATATACTGTGTGCCATACTACCTCTTTGGATAAAATGTCTCTATACATAAAATGAGTACACACACACATTAAATCATAAGCATTTATTAAATACTTACTATGGGTGCTAGAGATAGACAAACAACACTGGACCCTGCCCCCAGCAACCTTACAATTCTATTGAGCAGGGGAAAATAGATAACAGCATGTTTTTTAGTCATCATTTTAATAGCATCTTAAGATTTGCCAAGTGCTCTATATGTTATATCATGTAATCTTCACCAAAACTCTGTGAGGCAGATATTATTCTTATTCTCATGTTGGTTGGTTGGTTCTTGTCCTTTGCTGACAAAGAAGACTAAAATGGCATCACTGTGTTTGAGACAAATTACTGTGTGTCCTATTGTAGCTAATCAGATCAATATGAGCTCAGAATGCTCTTCCACGGGTTGGACATGAATAGTCCATGTGAACACCTGGGGTGGCTACTCTAAACTTACAGCTGTCATGTTTCATTTGAGCTGCCTCAATTCTGTCTTCCTGATAGAGTGCAGCTCCCTCTCTGATGAAGGCACACCATACTGGGGTGGTCCTGTGCTGGTTCTGCACAATATTCTCACATTACATATGAAGAAACTGAGGCCTTATTGGTGAAATGACTTGCCCAGAATCATGAGTGTGTGAGATAGGAATCTCTCTATATGAGAAGGCACCACTAACTACTCAGGACAGGTTTCATGTAGAAGATGGTCTTACTCTAGGAGTTGGTAAGAACTTCTTAAATTACTGAGCCAGGAATCAGGAAGATCTGAGTTCAAATCCACCTGAGTCATTTATTAGTTCTGTGATCTTGGGCAAGTCATTTAACCCTGTTTGCTTCAGTCACCTCCTCTGTAAAATGAGCTAGAAAGGGAAATGCACACCACTCCAGTATCTTAGCCAAGAAAACCTCAAACTGGGGTTATGAAGAGTCAGATATGACTGAAATGACTGAACAACAAAAATGTGCCAACTTCTGTGCTAAGCACTGGGGATAAAAAGAATGGCAAAAAATAGTCCTTGACCTCAAGGAGCTCATAAAAGAGACAACATGGAAAATATGTTCAAATAATCTACATACAGAATCAATTGGAGATAAACAATAGAGGAGAAAAGGCACTAGAATCAAAGGGGAGAGCTGGAAAGATTTCCTGTAGAAGGTGAGATTTTAAGCTTAGACTTGAAGGCAACCAGTCAACCTAGAAGTGGAGATGAGGAGGGAGAGTATTTCAGGTATGGGGGACAGTCAGGAAAAATGCTTAGAGCTAGTTGGGAGATATTCAAAAACAGCAAGGAGGCCAATGTCACTGGTTCACTGAGATTATGAAAGGAGGTGGGATAGAGGTAAGAGTAAGGCGTAAGAAGACTGGAAAGTTAAGTGAAACAAATTATACAGTCTTTATTGCCAACTGAAGAAGTTTATATTTGATCCTGGAAGTAACAGAGAGCTACTGGAAGTTATCAAATTGGAGTGACTTAGATAAAATCTTTAGGAAGATCACTGTGACAACTGAGTGGAGGATGATCTGGAGTCAGAAAAGACTTGTGGCAGGGAGATGAGCCAGCAGAATACCGAAATAGTCAAAGCCTTGTTCCAGGTTTACTTTGCAGGGAAAGTAATTTTATATGCATATGATTTTTATTTCCCTCTGCTCTCTCCTAGACTTTTGCTGCCTAACAAATTCCACATCACCTATGCACTCTTTCAGTGTGAAGGAATAACATGAGTTAAGAGTACTCTTAGATTCTAAGGTATGGTTAACTACAGTTACACAAATCAAAGCAAGGGAGCAGTATCAGAAATAACAGAAAAATCAAGGTTAAAGCTTGAGAAGAGTTCAAAGGCTCCTATATTTTAGCCTTGGAATATTTTATATTACTTTCAAAATAGTTTTTATTTATTATATAATTTTCATTTCCAAATATGTAGCTTCCCCTTCTATTATCCAGGGATCTATCCCTTTATTTAAAAAAATCAACAAATGAACCATGTCTGACTATATATATATGTATGTATGTATATATATATATATATGTATGTATATATATATATATATATGTATGTATGTATATACAACATTTCACCAAAATAAGAAGGGAAGGGAATTTTCTCAACTCTTTTCCAGGATCATATTTGTTTATATAACTTTTTAAAACAGCAATCATTTCTATGACTATGTTCTGGATAATAATGCTAATAGTAACCTTTTCATTCACTACCTGAATGTATAATTAACTCCTAAAAATAAAATTTAGTCCCAAACAATTCACAAATTGTTGATCAGAATGCAGATGAATTAATACTTGACCATTTGATTGCAAAACAGGGTCCAGAAAAAAAGATAATTAGGAAAACACCCACTACCTAGTTTTCTTGGTCTTGCTTTTGCTATAAAACTCTGAAGAGTTTCCAATTTACCCAGAATTCATGATAAAATTCTTAGTAGCCTCCCCTCTCAACTCCAAAGACAATTGAACAGCTGATAGTAAAGGCAGGGAATTGTACATAAACCTGACTCCATGCTATCCAGACTTTGTTGGTCTCCATTCTGGTTCCTGATGGAAGAAGAAAACAATGAGAGGGTTTCTGTAACTTTGCTCAAAGTGGGAAGTAGTGTGTAGAATTAAAAGCATATGCAAGGCATGTAAGGTTCATATGAGAGCGCTGACAAGCCCCTAGAAGCTGGATTATTTATTATTTGTTTGTCTTAGATAAAGCTATAAGTTTCAGAAATGACCTTAAGTAGAGAAAGAATAGACAGAGATAGCTACCTGGTATTGTTGTCAGGAACTTAGGGAAGACCACCTTCTCTACTGAAATGATATTTATTTCATAGAAGACAAAACTGTTTCATTTCACAATTAGGGAGGAGACTTCAAATGTAATAACTATATTCCTGAGGAAAAAGTAATATAGTAGTTTTAATTCAACCTAAGTGGTAAATGGTTACTGTCAAAGCCAAATTTCTGAGGACAGGCTATAATAGAGGGTAGGAGGAAAAAGACCTAAAGGAAAAATTCAAAGAAATAGACATCAGAGGGGCAAAGGTACTACTACCCACATGGGACTTGGAGTTGAAGTGACTAGAATAATTGCAGATAAACTGTGGTCTTTCCCGACTTGTACCTATGGTCAATCTTATTTCTGACTCTTTTCTTGGTTTTCCATTTCCTTTTCTAGTTCATTTTACAGATGAAGAAACAGAGGCCAGTAGGGTTAAGTGACTTGCCTGGGGTCATACAACTAGTAAGTGTCTCAGGACAGATTTGAACTTAGGAAGATTAGTCAACCCGCTTCCAAGTCTTGTATGCTATCCATTGTACCACCTAGCTGCCCAATGATCAATGTCTGCAAACTTCATCTTATTTAGACATACATTAAAATTCTCTCTCACTTTGAGTTACACTTTGGTCCTTTGTATTAGGTCATGAATTAAGTCCAAGTGCTACATCTGGAGTTAGACTGACCTTGTAGCCACCTCTGATATACTACTTGTTGTAGGGTCTTCAGCAAGTCATATTGTGACCGAGTCTTATTTCCTTATCAGCAAAATTGGGATAATGATAATAATAATAATAACTATTTCACAGGATTATAATGAACTTGGCTAGGTAAATGGCATAATGGAGAGACCATTGGGTCTGAAGTCAGGAAGATAAGTCTCACTAGCTATATGAGACAAGGCAAGTCACTTAACCCTATTTGTTTCCTTATTTTTAAATGAATTGTAGAAGGAAATGGCAAACCATTCTAGTATGTTTGCAAAGAAAATCCAAAAGAAGGTCATGGAGAGTTGGATACAAGTGAAAACAACTGAACAACAAAATAAAGAGGCTAGAGTAAAAATAGTGTCAGTAAGGTAATTCACATAGTTTTATATGTTATTTAAATTCAGAAGTTAGGATGTTTCTCCTCTAGTTTTGTTTTATTTTTGTTTTTTTTTAAACTTTCTTGGTCTAGTCATCTCAAAAATGCACCAAGAAAGCATTTTGTTTCATTATGTATTTGCCCTGGTGAATTCTTTCATTCAGTCAATTATACATTCAACAAATCCCTTGGGATTGATTAGTGGTGGATAAGGAGCTAAGATAAAAAATACACACATGTAACTAACATAACATGGGATGTGAGAAAAGTTTTTTTTTTAAGGACTACAGGAAAATGGCCATTCCACTGCCTCCTGATGGGAAATTGCTTTTGTTCTTTGTCCTTCATCATTGAAAAGGATTATGACATCAAGAAGGTGATGTCATGACATTCAAGTGAATTGGATTTGAGTGAGGAGTCACAAGCCTCCCTTTCTCCTCCAGAGTCATCTAATATAGATCAGGATGACTAGAAATGGCCCCCAATGCAAAGGAGTATGAAACTATGAATGTTTGACAGCTTCAATTGCTAACTTCAAGCTTTAACTTCTCAATTCATATCTCTAACTCTTATAATGAGGGAAAATAACCTATTGAATTACTACCAAAACATATCTATGTTAGTTTCTCATGTTCACATTTTTAGAATATCTGATGCATATGGTGTCAGCTAAAATATCTCCTCTTCTTCCTGTGGTCATCTTGACTTTGTGTGGAGCTATTAAGTGAAAATATGCCTTCTGAGAATTATAATCTGGAGGATATTTCATATGTTAAGGAAGCATAAACTTAACAGTTTGCTTTTGACAGTCAGAGAAGATGAGCTTGTCTTAAGAAAAGGCAAAACATCTGTTCTTATGCTACTTCCACTAAGACCAGATTATTGGAATATGTTGAAGGTCATTCTTCTTTTCCACTATATAGAATTAGGTCACAGCAAAACGGCTTTCAGCCACAGGTGAGGAAGAATATTTTTCCTTTCAATCCTATGATTCTCTCTCAACAAGGATATCATAGAATCTTCACAATTAGAGTCCATCACTACTGGAAAATGACACCAGAATCTCTCTCTCTCTCTCTCTCTCTCTCTCTCTCTCTCACACACACACACACACACACACACACACACACACACACACACACACACACAATAGAACAGAGAACAAGAGATTCTGACCCCATGTGGTAACAAGGAAGAGAATTAAGTATTTATGAAGTACCTATGCAACAGGATAATAGAGATTAGTTCATTTGATTTCACTACAACACCTGTGAGGTGTGATAAATAAAGTATTTTCTGTTATTTTCCTCATTTTACAGATAAGGAAACAAAAGCAAACAGATGTTCACATGGAGGCTTTATTTAAACATAAGCTTCCTGGCTTGAGCCCAGTGTCCTCTCCACTGCACCACCTAACTGCCTCTGGGGAATAAATCTTCATTATTATGATCTATCATTGATGGGATTTAGTGACTAATTCAATTTATTATTTATGATTTTTATTATTATCAATTTAATTCAAAATCCCTTAAACGCACAAATAAGTTTCATATAGAAGGTGGTTCTGATCGAGATCCTATGAGGCATAGGTAAGCAGAGTTCACTAATTCTAAGCTTTCTCTCTCTTTACTACTTCTGATTCTTCCTGTCTCTAGCTTGCTTGTACCCTCTCATTCTTCATATCTTCCAATACTTAATAGGATGACTGACACATAGTAAACATTTTATAAATGCAGATTGACCAACCGGTATTCTAGACAGAAAGAAAGAGATGGAGTATGGCATATGAACTTTGGCTGGACTGCAGAGTGTAGAATAGGAAGTAATTCTCAGTAAACATAGAGAACCAGGTTAGAGTAATGTTGTAGAGGCTTTTAAAGGAGGGTTCTGAATGTTAATTTTAAAGGGAAATTTTTAAATACAGGAATTTGTATTTCATATTTGAGGCAATGGGGAGCCACTGGACCTTGGTAAGTAGGAGAGTGACATGGTTGGATTTAAGGAAAACATCTTTGGAAGTGGCCTATAAGGATGAACTGGAATGGGAAGTGATGAGACAGGCAGATCAGTGAGGTGAAAGGCGATGAGGACTTGAATTAAAGTGGTATATATGTAAGTAAAGAGAAGGGGTCAAATACAAGATACTTTTTTAGGGTTGGAAGAGACCTTACAGATCATCTAGCTGAGCCCTCTCCTTTTGCAGATAAAAAAACTGAAGTTCAGGAAGTAAAAGAATTTAACCAAGATCAAAGAGAACATAAGTGGTAGAGCAGGTCATGGATGTGAAAGTGTTCTGCCAATCATAAAGCTCTATACATATGTAAATAGATGAGTCAAGAGTTACAGGAGTATAATGTGGTATAAGATGTATATAATATGGTTCAAAAAATTATGAGGTAAATGATAGAGGAGGGTAGTTAGATGATACAGTGGATAAGGGACTGGGCCTGAAGTCAGGAAGATTCATGTTCTTGAGTTCAAATCTGACCTCAGATACTTTAGCTGTGTGACCTTGGGCAAGTCACTTAATCTTGTTTTCCTCAGTTTCCTCATTTGTAAAATGAGCCAGAGAAGGAAATGGCAAACCACTGAGTTTCTTTGACCCAAGAGTCAGACATGACTGAACAACAACAGAGTGACAGAATTGGGATTTTCTTCCTGTTATAACTTTGTTTACAAGTCCCATCCCCCATCACCCTTTCCAACCCCCCCAACTCTTCATAGATTGTAAGCTCCTTAAGAATAGGAATTATGTTATTATTCAGCTTCGAATCCCTAGTAGTGACTTCTATTTAATAGGAACACTTAATAAATGTTTATTATAGGCATACATGCCATATTTAGATAAACAACATTCTTAGGAACAATTTACTGAAAATAAGCAAATATATTCCCTTTGGGGGGAGGAGAGAGTTTAGGGTAAATATTATCTGACTTGACTCAGTCCAGTATATTTCTCATATCTCCATGAATTCACCCTCATGGTTTGTTTTAATTGCATGTCATCTCTGACTTCCTTGTAAAGAGACAGGCCTCTGCCATTCCTACTAATTATCCAAATCACCAGTCACTGTGTGTGGCCTTACCTAAAGCTTTTAACCAAAAGTAATGTCACTAAATCAAAGCAAGTTAGAGAAGTCGCTGCTATAGTGACTCTAATAAGTGCTGCCTGGCATTCCTTTCAGAACATTTGGAGAAATTCTTTTTAGGGTTAAATGATTTTTACATGAAAATTCATCAGATAAAAACACATTCAGGCAAGAGCGAGGAACTAACATCCAATCCTTCCTTCCTCCCAGTCACTAGGTCTGGAATGAAATTTCAGATGGGAACTTAGCGATGAATTAATGTGACTCCCTTAATCCAAGCCCATCACCAATTAACTGGGGAAATGTGATCATTTTGTTAACCCACCCATGTGACTTCTGGGTTAGCAACCTTAGTTCCTTAAACCAGGAATTCCTAACTTTTTTGTGTATTGTGCACTAATCCTTTTTGCAGTCTGGTGAAGTCTATGGACCTTTTTTTTAAAAAAATTACTTTATTCTTAATTATGGACCTTCTCAGAATAATGTTTTTAAATGCATAAAATTAAAAATATATAAGATTACCAAGGAAGTCAATTATATTGAATAAATCTATCTATTTTCTCTAAAAATTCAAAATAAGGTTAAAAACTCCTGCCCTAGAAACTGCAGCATTAACCAATAGTGGCACAAGGAATTTTGAGATTTAAGAGCTAGTAAAAAAAAAAACAACACAAGTTTGAAAAATAGATACTTCTGTAAGCTAATTTCCATCCTATGAATAGAGTTGTCTAAATATTTATCTCATTTTCCTATGCATAGAGTTAGTAAATATTCCTTACCTAAATATTTATCTTTTTGGACACTGATGAACTGAAATTTAACATATTTTTAAAATTATTCATTTAACTTCCTGGAAGCTAGGTGGCACTACCATGAATAGAGTGCTAGGGCTAGAAGCAGGAAGGCTCATCTTCCCAAGTTAAAATCCAGCCTCAGTTACTTACTGTGTTTTCCTCAGTTTCCTCATCTGGAAAGGAAATGGCAAACTACTTCAGTATCTTTGCCAAGAAAACTTCAAATAAATTCCAAAGAGTCAAATATAACTGAAACAAATGAATAACAAAGTCATTTAATTTCCTACTTGTACCAATAACTTTGGAACAAGTAGACAAAAATGTGTTCAGTTCTTTAAAATGTTGTTTTGAGTGGGATTGCTAGGTGGCACAGTGGATAGAGCATCGGCCCTGAAGTCAAGAGGACCTGAGTTCAAATCTGACCTCAGACTCTTAATAATTACCTAGCTGTGTGGCCTTGGGCAAGCCACTTTAACCCCATTGCCTTGCAAAAAAAGGAAAGAAAGAAATGTTGCTTTGAGCTTCTCTGCGTTGTAATATCCAGATCATATGTGGAAGTGTGTGTGTGTGTGTGTGTGTGTGTGTGTATGATTTAGTGATTGTATTCTATCATGGTCATCCTTCTTTCTCTATTCTTTCAGAAAGTTGCTTATAAAGATATAGTTACTGCCTAATAACTCTTGTGATAATTCACTTCTCTTAGCTCCTAATGGAGGAAACTCTAACAGCAGTACTCTTATAGTTCAAGTTCATTGTTAGGAAAAAATGAGACACTAACAAGTCCTTGAATAGTTAACAAAGGGAAGTTTACCAAAAAACATCAAGAATATGTCACAAGGATACAGAGTAGATTATGGTGATGGAAATGGTAATAGTTGTGATCTTCACAAATACCGAAACTGTGGAAGCCTAGATTCCACAAGATTTTTTTATGTCCTTGGATGACCAGGAAGTTATATCAGGGAAGCTAGGACCCAATTAAATTTTGTTTTCTTTTAAAAAATTCCTACTCATATTGTGGGTGGGAGGGAAACTTTGGTCCTATTACATTAACCAAAGTCTTAAGTAGGCAACACCTGAAATTTTTGTTAGAGTTTTTTAGATAACTAACTAAAAGTTTGTTCTCTTGAATACCCTAGTCCTGTTCCTGAGCATCTTATAGCTATTTCATGCACGCACCCACACAAAGTAGAATCAAGAAAAAAAAAAAAACTAAGGTTTTCCCCTAAAAGAAGTGTCAGAATTCTTTATTTAGAGAATTTAGGAAGATCCATTGATAGAGAAGAGAAAACCAAGAAGGAAATCTCTAAAGATCCATCAAGAATATGTTACCTTAGAAAAGATATGTGCAAACAAAAGATAGGACAAACATTCATTATCCTGATCAAAGAAAGATTACAGAATTCAGATTGGGAGTCACAGGATGAAAGGTGCTTTCCTTCTATCCCAAATATGCTTGAATAAATGGTTCTTATAATTGACTGAATCAAAACATCTGTCTGTAATGCATTCTAATCCAAGGATACTTAAGAATGTTACTTGTTCATTGTAGTATATGCATGGGCAAGCCAACTTCAGAAAAACCTAGAAAGACTTTCATGAACTAATACTGAGTGAACAGAATCAGGAGAGCGTCGTACACATTAATGGCAACATTGTAAGATGATCACCTATAATAGACTTAACTTCTCTTAGCAGTTCAGTGATCAAGGATAATTCTAAAAGACTTGTGATAGAAAATACTATCCATATCCAGAAAAAAAAATTAAGGTGTCAGAATGCAGACCAAAACTTCTTATTTTCACTTTTTTAATTTTTAATTTTATTTAAAGCAATGAGGTTAAGAGTGACTTGCTCAAAGTCACACAGCTAGGCAATTATTAAGTGTCTGAGATCAAATTTGAACTCAGATCCTCCTGACACCAGGACTGATGCTCTATCCACTGCGCCACCTAGCTGCCCCTATTTTCACTTTTTAAAACTTGTTTTAAGCTTTTTTTATCCTTTGGCATGGTTTTTTTCCCCTTTGTTTCTGATTATTCTTTCATACAATGACTAATAGTATATATATTAAACATGGTTGTACATGTATAAACCTTATCAGACTACTCACTATCATAGGGAAAGGAAATGGAAGGGAGAGAGGTAGAAAAAAGTGTAGAACTAAAAAGCTTACAAAAATATGAATGTTGAAAACTTATCTTTGCATGTAATTGAAAAAATAAATTAACATTCAAAAAAATTTAAGAAGAAATTCTTATTATTCTTAAATTAGTCCATCTATGGATGTGTTAGCTTGTAGTATTTTAGTATTAGAAACAAGCAAGAAGCTTATTAACATAATCTAAATATTATATTTTTATATGCTAGTTATTTTTAATTAAGTTTTCTAATATAATACTTCATTCCAGTAGACAAAAGAAAAAAGTTCCTTTTAACAAAAGTTCCTAGTCAAACTACACAAATGCCCTCATTGGCCATGTCAAACAAATACATGCTTCATTCTGTACCCTGAGGCATCACCTCTCAGATGGAAGATGGAGACATGCTTCATTATTGGTCCTCTGAATTTATGGATGATCTTTATGTCATGTTGATCAAAGTTTTTATCATTCCCAAAGTTGTTTGTTTTTATGGCATATCTATTATATAAACTGTTCACCTGGTTCTGTACATTTCATTCTTCATTAGTATATACAAATCTAATACTATTCATTTTATGATATTATCTATAGTCTAAATTATTCTTTGATTCTTATCATTTCACTCTGTATCTCTTCATAATACTCTTTCCATGGATTTTTGAATTTATCCATTTCTTCACTTCTAGCACAATTATTTCATTCCATCCATAAACTACAGTTTGTTTAGTCTTTCCCTAAATGATGAACATCCCCTTGTCTTCTATATTATTCAATGTCTGTTCCATTATTCTAAAATTCTTTATTGCAATATAAGAAAAAATCCTAGAAATATAAATTCTTTGAAACTTTCTACAAGTATGGAGGTACTTAAATTTTTGGTATTGTTTGTTCTTCTTGGCACTTCCAAGATCATAGGTTAAAACTGTCAGGGACCTTCTGGCTATCAAATTCAATTCCTTCATTTTAGATGAGGAAACTGAGACCTAGAGTGGTTGTGTGACTTATCCAGAGTCACATAATCCACAGCTGGATTTGAACCTTGATCTTCCTTTTTTTCAGGTCAAGCACCCTATCCACTAAACTAATATGTCTCTTACTTATTATGATCAATATAAAATACCCAAATCATTCCCACAATATGGCTATGAAGTACAAATTCTAATTCCCAGTGTAGAGACTCCCTCTGTAGTTAGTTTTCCCTTAGTAGATAAGTAAATAAGAGATTGATTGCCTGAAGCAAGGAAAAGTTAAGTCTTAGAGTATTCCAAAGGTCAATGACAAGATCTTCCTTAACCAAGTGCACCACCAAAGCCATGTTACCTTCTTTGGAAGGGGAGAATGGGAAAATAATCATCCCATAAAAGGGGGGAAATTGAAGCTTAAAGACATTCAGTGAGCTGCCTGAGATAAAACTTGGACTCATAAGTCTCCTCAAACTACTATCCAGATGTTCTTTAAATCTGGCCTGGGGGCTCCCTAGTAATGGGGATCTGTGGTTCGATTATTAGTAGTATCAAAATTTAAAATATGGATGACCATATGCAAAGGAAATTAAATTAATAATCTTGAATGTAGTAGGAGCTTAACTATTTGTTGGATCTACTTAAGGAAAAGTTTCAGTGTGGGAAGTGATCAGGATACCTACTCCAAGTAGCCCCTCTGTCTCTATCCTGAATTATTCATTTTCTTAAATGCCACCTTCTTTATATGCTTGACCAAATGTCCAATCTTTTTCTAGTCCTTCTATAATTGTCATTTAGATGCATTCATTCTTGTATTCAGCATTTTCCCAAAATATACCCTTCCACCACTGCCTAATATGAAAGATTTGGATATACTTAGGAGACCAAAAAGTTCTCTGATTCTTTTACCCAGGTGAAACCTATCTTGGCCAGTATCTGGCACTCCTCAGCAGTAGCACCAGTTCCACTTAGAAGTGCTCAGTTTCATCAAATGCAACAAATATGGAACAAGCATTACTTATATAATAAGCTATATGCAAATAATAGCAGTCAATTAGCCATGTGAATAATGGCCTAGAAAGACTTAAGTTAGAAAGATCTGAGTTCAGATCTATCCTTGAATACTTCCTAGTGGATAATCACTTAATCTCTGCCTCAGTTTCTTTATCTGTAAAATGATAATAACATCTACCTTCCATGGTTGTGGAGAAAATAAAATAAGATAATATTTGTAAAGCAGTTTGCAAACCCAAATGCTACATAAATAGTAGCTATTATTAATAATAAAAGTAAGAAATAATGAGTAACAATAAGTATGATTTCCAGTGCTAAGATGGTGAAGCCCTCCCCAAAACTGCCTCAGAATTGATCTAGGAGCAGGGAAACAGCTTATCAACATAAAAGGAAAGTTCTGTCTCACTGGGATAAGAGTGGAGTGAGGTCCAGGTGGCATCAGCAGAAGCAGTTAGACTCCAGCAGGGGTCTACAGAAAGGCTCCAAGCCTGGGGCAATCCACAAGTAAAGTCTTCTCTCCTGCAAGCTAGAAGCCTCCTGTCTTTACTTCTGATCACTACCTTCCCCAAGGTGTGGCACAGCAAACCCCCACCTCAGCAACTCCACCAGCAAGATCCAACCAGTAGTGAAATCCCAACCCAAGACTGACCATCACTGAAGCCCCACCCTGGGGGCAGACCAAAAACAAGATCACTCCTCCAGGTCCAGTCAGTGGAAAGACTACCATAGCAACCTATCAACAAGACCGCACTCCTGAGCAGGTCAACAATATCAAAATGGCCACATGTGAAGCCTCAAAGAAAAAAAAAAATGCAATTTTATATCAGGATCAAAAAAGAATTTCTGAAAAAGCTTTAAAAAGATTTTAAAAAGCAAATTGGAGTAGAAGAAAAAGTGGTGAAAGAAATGAGAGTAATTCAAGAGAATCATGAAAAAAAAGAATCAGTGGCCTGGAAGATATACAAAAATTTACCAAGGAAAATAATTCCCCCCCAAAATAGAATTGGCCAAATGGAAAAGGAAGTATAAAATCTCACTGAAGAAAATAATTTCTTAAAAATTAGAATCGAAGAACTGGAAACTAATGATTCTACGAGACCTCAAGATACAATAAAACAAAAATCAAAAAAGTTTAAAAAAATAGAAGGAAATATGAAGTTTCTCATTGGAAAAACAACTGACCAATGGCCGGACACCTGGCTCCTTAATATTTCTCTCCACCCCCAGGTGGTGGCGGGGCGGGAGGGTCAGAGCCTACGTGGAATTGGCCGGGCTTTCAAGGCCCACCCGGAGGGACTGGAACCGGACCAGGGCCCGATGGGTGGGGAATGGCCCCGTGCCATTTGTACGATATGTGGGGAGGGGGTGTCTACTGTGAGCCTCAGCCCAACGTGGGAGCGATGGTTCCACCTGCGCAGGAGATCGCTGCCGCCAACGGCGACGCCGGAGCCGGGGTTGAGAGCCCTTCCGAGGGCAGCCCCCAGAGCCCCGCTCCGGAGCCCCGCGCCGCTGCCCGAGTCTCCAAGACTGAGCCGGCGGAGAGTGGAGACGAGCAGCCACAGGAGACCCTTCCCCAGAGGAACTGAAGCAGTTTGCCAAGGAGCTAAAGCGAAAGAGGATCACTCTGGGTTATACCCAGGCTGATGTGGGCATCCCCTTGGGGGCACTCTTTGGGAAGGTTTTTAGCCAGACCACCATCTGTCGCTTTGAGGCCCTACAACTTAGCTTCAAGAACATGTGTAAGCTCCGACCTCTGCTACAGGAGTGGCTAGAAGCAGCTGATGACAATGACCACCTTCAGGAGATGTGCAAGGCTGAGACAGTCCTTCAACAAGCCAGAAAGAGGAAACGCACAAGCATTGAGAATGGAGTTCGAGGAAGCTTGGAGAACATGTTTCTCCAGTGTCCCAAACCCACACTTCAGCAGATTAGCAATATTGCTGAGCAGCTGGGCCTTGACAAAGATGTTGTCCGGGTTTGGTTTTGTAACCGGCGCCAGAAGGGCAAGCGAAGCAACAGCAATTCACCCCGAGAGGATTTTGAGGCAATTGGCTCCTTCTCTGGGGGACCTATGGCTTTTCCCCTACCTCCAGGCCCTCCTTTCAGTCATCCCAGCTACGGGGCCCCTCATTTCACTACTCTTTATTCCCCAGCTCCTTTCACAGAGGGGGATGCATTTTCCCCTTGCCCTGTTACCCCTTTGTGCTCTAACATGCATTTAAGCTGAATGGCTAGTCCATCCTTGGAGGTGAGAGAATAGAGATGAGGAACCCAACAAAATATGAGGTCTGGAAGTTGGTCAATTAAGTTCTCTAAATCCTGGGAGTATTTAGGAACAGGGAAGAATGAGATCAATATTTCAGAGATTCATAAACAGATTTTTGAGGGGGAATGGGTGGGGGGAAGTTGGAAAATTTGTTTATTAGTTTCACATCTCTTTTATCTCCCAACTCTTAAATAAAACAATCTTAAGCAAGTCATATTGAATCAAAGCCCTTCAAATATTTAAAGACTTCTATTGGGTCCTCCCCTCTGACCCCTCCAAATTAAACATTTGCTTCAACTATTCAATATATATATATAAAAAAAGAAAAACAACTGACCTAGAAAATAGGTTCATGAGAGTTAACATAAGAATTTTTGGACCACCTGAAAAACCACGATCAAAAGAAAAAAGCCTGAAGAAAATCTTTCAAGAACTTATTAAAAAAAAAACTACCTTGATATATTAGAACCAGAGGGTAACATGGAAATAGAAAGAATATCACAGCATAAAAGATATTCCAAAATGAAAATTCCCTGGAACATCTTAGCCAAATTCCAGAGCTCATAGTCAAGGAGAAAGTATTGCAAGCAGCCAAAAAGAAATAATTCAACTATGATAGAGCTATAGTTAGAATTACACAGAATTTGGCAACTTCTACATTAAAGAATTAGAAGGCAAAGAAATTAGGATTACAACCAAGAATCACCAATCCAGCAAAACTGAATATTAACATTTAATGAAATAGAGGACTTTTAAGTATTTCTAATTAAAAGATCAGAACTAAACAAAAAAATTTGACTTCCAAAAAAACAGACTCAAAGGAAATATAAAAAAAGTGAAAAAGAAACAAGAAAGAAAACACAAAAAATTCAATAAGGTCAGATGGTTTATATTTCTATATGGAAAGATAATATTTAACAACTTAGTTACTATAAAAGCAGTTAGATGGAGATATGGTAGACAGAGAGTATGGATATAAGGTTACTTTAATGGAATGATATCCCCCCCCCCAAAAAAAAAGCTGTAAGAAAGAAAATTGCACTGGAAGGAGTGGGGGAGATTGAATGGAGTAAATTATCCACATAAAAGAGACCTGAAAGAGCTATTATCATGGAGGAGAAGATGAGAGGGAAGTGGTGGACAAAGCTTAAACCTTACTCTCAACAAAATTGGCTCAAAGAAAGAATAACATACACACTCAATTGAATATATAAATCTATTTGTTTAATAAGGAAGCAAGTAGAGACAGGGATAACAAAAGTGGGAGTGGAGACTGATAAAAGGAAGAATATACTGGGTAAGGTGGTGGTGATCCCCCCCTTGTGAAGAGGGAAAGAGTTGGGGTTCAAGATGAGAATTGGGGATAAACAAGTGAAAATAGCATGGAGGGAAATAAATTCATAGTTATCATGACTATAAATGTGAATGGGATGAGCTCACCCATAAAATGGAAACAGATAGCAAAATGGATTAAAAATCAGAATCCTGAATTACACACAGAGATATAGAAAGGATAAAGGTAAGGAGCTGAGGCAGAATCTATCATGCTTCAGCTAAAGCAAAGAAAGCAGGAATAGCAATCATTTTCTCAGATAAAGCAAAAGCAAAAATAGATGTAATTAAAGAGATAGAAAAGGAACTCTGTCTTGCTGATACCATAATCAGTGTACCATGACAATGATGTCATATCAATATTAAATATATATACACCACATTTGCATCTAAACTTTTGAAGAAGTTGAATGAGTTATGGGAGGAAATAGATAATAAAACTATACTAGTAAGGGAGACTCAACTTTCCCCTCTCAGACCTATATAAATCTTATCAAAAATAACAAGAAAAAAAGGTAAGGAGCTGGATAAAATTCTGCAAAAGTTAATATGGAGAAAATTGAGTGGGAATAGAAAAGAATTTTTCTCAGCAGCACAGGATGGCACCTAGACAAAAACTGACCATGTATTAGGGTATAAAAAGTTGACAACCAAAGGAAGAAAAGCAGAAATAGTAAATTCATCCTTTTCATATCAAAAGGAAATAAAAATTACATTTAGTAATGGGTAAGGGAAAGAGAAATAAAAATTAATTGAAAAATTAATTGTCTAATCCTAAAAAAAACCAAGTGGGACAAAGAAAAAATCATAGAAACAATTGATAATTTCATTAAAGAAAATGACAAGAATGAATCAACATACCAAAATTTAAGACATGCAGCCTAAATGGTATTTAGGGAAAATTTTATATTTCTTATTGTTTACATCAGTACAATAGAGAAAAAGCTAACCAATGAATTGAGTATGAAACTAAAAAAAAACTAGAAAAAGAACAAATTAAAAATCCCCAATTAAACAACAAATTATAAATACTGAAAATCAAGAAAACATTCAATTTATAAATAAAGCTAGAAGTTGTTTTTATGGAAAAAATCCACTAAAATAGACAAACATTGCTAAATTTGATTTTTAAAAAGGAAAAAAGAAAACCAAAATACTAGTATAAAAAATGAAAGTGGTGAATTTATCACCAATTTTATGCCAATAAATTTGACAATCTAAATGAAATAAATGAATAGCTATAAAAATATAAATTACCAGGGCAGTTGGGTGGTGCAGTGGATAGAGCACTGGCCCTGAAACCAGGAGGACCTGAGTTCAAATCCAGCCTCAAACAATAATTACCTAGCTGTGTGACCATGGGCAAGTCACTTAACCCTACTGCCCTGAAAAAACCAAATATATATATATATGTGTGTGCGTGTGTGTGTGTGTGTGTGTGTGTGTGTGTGCGTGTGTATTTAAAATTGGTTACCCAGATTAACAGAAGAAATAAAATACTTAGATCACCCAATCTTAGAAAAAGAAATTGAACAAGTTATCAATGAACTTCCTAAGAAAGAGTTCCTCAGACTACATGGCTTCACAAGTGAATTTTACAAAACATTTAAAGAACAATTAATTCCAACATATATAAATTATTTGGAAACATAGACCAAAAAGGAGTTCTACCAAATTCTTTTTATGACACAAAAATGGTGTTGTTCCCCAAACCAGGAAGAGTCAAAATAGAGAAAGAAAATTATAGACCAATTTCCTTGATGAATATTTATGTAAAAATTTTAAATAAAATAACAACAAAGAAATTACAGCAATAAATCACAAGAATTAAACACTGTGATCAGATGGGATTTATGCCAGAAATGCAGAACTGGTTCAACATTAGGAAAAACATTAGCATAATTGACCATAATAATTAAACCAACAGAAATCATATAATTATTTCAAAAGGTGCAGAAAAAAACATTTGATAAAATATAATACCTATTCCTATTAAATACACTGGAGAACATAGGAATAAATGGAGTTTACCTTAAAATGATAAACAATGTTTATCTAAAACCATCAGCAAACATTATCTGTAATGGGGATAGATTTTCTAATCTATTTTCTAATCTATTGCCTTCCAGTGCAATCAAGGGTGAAGCAAAGATATCCATTATCTTCTCCATTATTTAATTTTGTTCTAGAAATATTAGCTATATCAATAAGAGAAGAAAAAGAACATAGGGGAATTAGAATAGGCAATGAGGAAACAAAATTATCACTCTTCATAGATAATATGTTACATTTAGAAATTCCTAGAGAATCAACTAAAAATTTTGGCAGAATTGTAGCAGCATTTCTATGTATTATCAACAAAGCCCAGCAGCAAGAGATAGAAAGAGAAATTCCATTTAAAATAACTGTGAACTACATAAAATACATGGGAGTCTACCTGCCAAGAGAAACTCAGGAACTATATGAACACAACTATAAAATACTTTTCGCACAAATAAAGTCAGATCTGATCAGCTGGAAAGAGTATTTATTGCTCATCAGTAGATCAGGTCAATCTAATAAAATTTATAATTCTACCTAAATTTATCTATTTATTATCTATATATACAAAACTCTCAAAAATTATTTTATAGAGCTATAAAAATAATAACAAAATTCATCTTGAAGAATAAAAGCACAAGGATAACAAGGAAATCAATGAAAAAAATGCTAAAGAAGATGATTTGTCCATACCCAATCTCAAACTATTATAAAGTGTTAATTCACAAAACAGTTTGATCAATGGGCTAGATTAGACATAGATTGTATTATATTAAATGACCAAACTAATCTAGTATATGATAAATAATCTAGTAAATGATAAATCCAAATTTTTGAAACAAAAACTCATTACTTGACAAAAACTGCTAGGAAAATGGTAGAAACTAGGTATAGACCAATATCTCACACATATGAAGATAAGATCAAAACAGATACATAATTTATACATAAAGAGTAATACTGTATGCAAATTATGAGAACATGGAATAGTTTATCTGTCTTTTGTATGGGTAAGGTAAGAATTTAGACTCAAAAAAGATACAATAGGGGTGGTTAGGTGGTGCAGTGAATAGAGCACCAGCCTTGGAGTCAGGAGTACCTGAGTTCAAATCCGACCTCAGACACTTAATAATTACCCAGCCATGTGGCCTTGGGCAAGCCACTTAACCCCATTGCCTTGAAAAAAATCTAAAAAAAGATACAATACATAAAATGGATAATTTTGATTACATAAAACTTTAAAGTTTTTGCTCAAGCAAAACCAGTGCAACCAAATTATAAGGAAAACCAAAAAAACTGCAAAAAAAATTGCTACAAAGATCTCTGATAAGGATCTCAAATATCTAGAGAATTTAGTCAAATTTGTAAAAATATAAGCCATTTCACAATTGATAAGTGGCTAAAAGATATGAACAGGCAGTTTTCAGACAAAGAAATCAAACTATCTATAGTCATATGAAAGAAATGCTCTAATCACTATTGATTAGAAAAATGCAAATTAAAACAGCTCTGAGGTACCATTTCATGCATATTAGATTGGTTAATATGATCAAAAAAACAAAAAAAAGGAAAATATTGGCTGTTGAAGGGGATAGAGGAAAAATGGAATACCAATGCACTATTGGTGGAGTTGTGAAGTGATCCAACCATTCTGGAAAACTATTTGGAACTAGGCCCATAAGGCTATAAAACTGTTCATTCAGCAGGGAAAGATCCTTTTGTAAAAAAAAAATGTACAAAAATATTTATAGCAATTTTTTATTTGGTGGCTTAGAATTGGAAAATGAAGGAATGCTATCAGTTGGGTAATGGTTAAACAAGCTGGAGTTTATGACCATAATGGAATATTATTGTACTGTAAGAAATGACAAGAGGGACGATTTCAGAAAAGCATGGAAAGGCTTAGATGAGCTGTTACATATGAAGTGAACAGAACCAGAATCTGGCACATGGCGACATCAATTTGAATGATTTAGCTATTTTCAGCAATAAAATGATCCAAGATAATCCCAAAGGATTAATAATAAATATACTATCTGCTTCCAGAGAGAGCTGATATTGATTTATTATAGATTCTAGCATAATATTTTTACTTTCATTTTTTCCTTTAATTTGAGTCCTTGAACAAAATTTCTAACATAGAAATGTTTTTCATAATTGCACATGTAGATCCTATATCTGATTTCTTCCTATCTCAGGGAAGGGAGAGTGGAGGGAGGGGGAATAGAATTTGGAATTCAAAACTTTAAGTAAAAATATTTTTAAAATTAAGATAATGAAATAAATAATGATATCTTTATTTTTTGAATACTTTACAGTTGAACTCAGAGAGAGAGTCAGGAAAAGGTAAAAATAAAGGTAAAAATTTAAAAATAAAGATAAAAAATTCAAAATATTCTGTAATATCTGTAATTCCCCTCCTTGCTAAGAACTTATTTTTAAAACATTTTTTTTGAAAACTAGATATTACTTCATTGTTATTTCCTAAAAATATCTTTGGTCTTGTTATCGATTTGCAGGGCTGGGGGTGGGGGAATTGTTTTTGATAATAAATTAGAGAAACATTTTTTGTCCTCCCCAAGTGGACTAGGGACAGGAAAATAATAAAGTATTCTATTTCAATTAATAGTTTTTGAAGAAATATTTGCGATTTGATGATTTCTGAACAATTCATTCCAATCCTTAAAAGATTAACAAATGTTTACATGGCATTCCTGATTTTTCTGATATAATTAAATTTGAGTTAAGTAGGCAAGTATTATCTCTAAAAGATGGAGAAAACCAAATGAGAACATGCAATGAAAATTTAGCAACATTAAGATATGTTTCAATGGGTTCCTTATACTACTATTTTCTCCTGGCCATTTCCTCACCTTGATTAGTAATTTTATACCCTGACAGTAAAATATGAAATTCTTTTTAATACTGCCATGGTGGTGAAAGTGATTAGTTTTTATGATGTGTCTCCAGAGATAGATCTTTAACAGTATACAGAGAGGTTAATTCAGCATAAAATAGCATAATACCTTTCTTATTTCTGTTCACTCATTTAGAAATTATGGGACCATTTCTAGGAAAAGCCTCACACCATGTTGTAGTACTCAGACTTTAAAGATTTGTTCTTTGTTTTGGTTTTTGCTTTATTCCAATGGTTTCTCTTTTTCTAGAGAGATAAAAGGTGAATTTACCCAGCTCCTGTTCCTAGAATTATTGGGAAGTAAAGTATTGGATCAAACCTTGATCATTCCTGTAGATTATAGGATCTTAAATTTTGTGTGTCATGGATCCTTTCAGAGCACAGTGAAGCCTATGGAGTCCTCTTCAGAATAATATTTTTAAATGCACAAAATAAATGAAACTACAAAGAAAATCCATTATGCTGAAATGTAGTCATAAAATATTCAGTTCTGTGGACCCCAGATTAAGAATCCCTGTTGCCATAATTCACATGAACTCACATGAACTTGTACTCCTCTTCAGATTTTCTAACTCTGTGTTCCTCCAATGATGTGAATCTGACATCTTAGGGTTCAATGACCCTTTTTTGTGATAACATATTGTTGGACTTCTGATGATGTTTCTCTTCCCAATTTTGGTTCAACTAAGAGAAGAATTAAAAAGAAAATAGTTGTTTGCCCAGTTTCTCAGTCATAGAGATAGAAAAGGAGCTGAGTCAATAGACCACATTCATACCAAGTCTATGCTATTGTGAAGTCTCAGTGATCACCATACCCTACAAATACTGCAGACCAATAACCACAAGTCCCTGTCAAGATAGCATGGCTGCCACAACAGGTGACAAAAATGAAAGCAAAGTTGATTTGTGTGGTCACATTCATGACTTTTACAATTGGCCCTTACAGAAACTGACACTTGAAATGAGCTTCATTCAAAGCTAATCCTCCAATCAAGTCTCATTTTAATTTGTCATAAACATTTGGCACTCCTGGGTTTCCTTTCATAAAAAGACAAAGTTCCTGCTTCTCACTCCATAAAAATGGCAAGAGCGAGTTAACCTGTAGCTGATGTGGACAAGAAAAGGTTAATAGAAGTTGACTGAAGCATAACTTTCCCACAATTTGAATTTTATAGTGAAATACAAAGCTCTTTAGACTAGATAATTGTTAGTTTTTCTGGGTACTTACCGCATTACCCTACTTAGAAACCTATTAAGAATTAAAAGTAAACATGTCTAGCAAGATCGGCTCCCTAATTAATACCAAGACATGTATGAAAACACTCTTGAATATGAGGCTTCATAGTACTGTGCTTGCTTAATAAAAGTTAAATGTTTCTTCAAATGAGAATGTAACCTAATAAAGATAGCAAAATATGCAAAATGTAGTGATCCATTTGACACATAGAAGGCAGCAGTGATAACACAATGCTGCCTACCTGAAATCTAAAGATTAATTTATTCTAACTACCCTCCTTTGAGTAAATACCATCCTTGTTAATACAAAAACAGTTTGAGGCCTACTTAGACATGATTGTAGCTTAAAAAGTCATTCAATAATTGGATTACTGGCTAAGTGATCAAAACCAAAACATGAGTTCACAAAGTGGCCCAAGAAAATGTGACTCCATCTAAACAAGCCACTTCATTCAAGGTAAAAAATGAGACAAATCAAAAGCCAGAACTGATCGTGCTAATTGGCTAAATCTTGACTCAGTTTAACATGTTAATTTTTATTAAACCAAATTTTTTAATGGTATATATTTTTCTAATTGTATGTGAAAACAATTTTTAGCATTTATTATTTTGAATTCCAAATTTTTCTCCTTCCCTTCTTCCCTTTTCCTCTTCCCAAGTAAGCAGTTTGAGAAAGGATATATATATATATATATATATATATATATATATATATATATATATATATATATACATATATATATATATATATATATGCAATCGTGTAAAACTGTTTTATATATTAGTTATGTTGTGAAAAAAGAAACAGACCAGAAAGGAAAAAAAACACACACAAAAATAAATTAGAAATAGTATACTTTGATCTGCACTCAGAATCTACCAGTTCTTTCTCTGAAAGTGGATAGAATTACCATTGTAAGTCCTTTGGAAATGATTTGAATAATTGTACTGCTGAAAAGAACTAAGTTTTTCAAAGTTGATCCTCATACAGAATTGCTGTTTTTGTATCCAAGATTCTCCTAGTTCTTCATTTTACTTTGCATCAGATCATGTAAGTCCTTCCAGGTTTTTGTGAAATCACCTATTCATTATTTCTTATAGCACCATGGTATTCTATTACATTCATGTACTATAGCTTGTTCAGTCAATCCCTAATTGTTGAGCATTCTCTCAATTTCTTTTATTTTTGCTACCACAGAAAAGAACTGATATAAATACTTTTGCACACGTAGGTCCCTTTCTCTTTTTTATTTTTTTATTTTTTAGGTCTTTTCAAGGCAAATGGGGCTAAGTGGCTTGCCCAAGGCCACACAGCTAGGTAATTATTAAGTGTCTGAAGCCGGATTTGAACCCAGGTACTCCTGACTCCAAGGCCGGTGCTTTATCCACTATGCCACCTAGCTGCCCCTCCCTTTCCCTTTTTAGTGATCTCTTTGGGATACAGATCTAGTAGCAGTACTGCTGAATCAAAAGTTATGCACTGTTTGATTGCCCTTTGCACATAGTTCAAATTGCTCACCAGAATGTAAAGAAAGTTATTTTCAAAACAAAGTAATAAATGCCTAGTGTACCAGTTCAAACTGAAATTTAACTTAAGGAAGCTAGATGGTATGAGAAATGATAGAGAAATGTAGTTAGAGTTAGAGGAACCTAAATTCAAATCTTGCCTCAGACAACTAATACCTATGTGACCATGGCAAGTCACTTAACCTCTTTTCCTCTATTTCCTCATCTCTAAAATGATAATAAAAATTACCTTCTCTTACACATTCTTCCCAGGATGATTACAAAGTTCAACTGAGACATCACTTCAAGGAATATTAGCTAAGGCTGATGAATGGCATGGATTTATAAAATGAGGCTGAAAACCAGGATTTCAGGGGTACATATGGTAGATGTCTCAGGGAGCAGAGTGCCCACTCTACATCCCACAGGCTAGTATTATTCTGCTTTGCATTGCTATCCCCTTAAGAAAAGGATGTTTTTGAAGGGACTGATATAGGAGTTTGTACAGACTAAGCTTTCAGCAGACCAACAGAGCATGGTCCTCATGCTTTGATAACTACTTTTAAAAATGAAATGTTTTATCCATCTATGAAGTAGTTTTGTTGCTTTTCAATTGTGTCTGACTTTTCATGACCTCTTTTGGGATTTTCTTGGCAAAAAAATACTAGAATGGCTTGCTATTTCCCTCTTCAGTTCATTTTACAGATGAAGAAACTGAGGCAAACAGGGTTAAGTGGCTTGTTCAGCTAGTCAGTGACTAGCTTGTTCACACAGCTAGTAAATTCCAAATTTGAATTCAGAGAGATGAAGTCTTTCTGACCAGAGGGCTGGCATTCTATTCACCACACCATCTAACTGTCCTAAAGTAGGATACTGGGATAGCAACTTGTCTCACAGTGATTTTTCTTTGAAATCCATTAAAAATGAGAACAAGGTAATAAGAATATCATTATAATAGCAAATTCAAATTGCATTTTTAGGTTGACACGGAATTTATCATTATATTACACATGTGATAGCCACAGTATAGGTTTCACTTCAAGTTTCCACATAAAAAAAGGAAAAATGTATATATCGCTATGGATCTTTCCAAATAGTGAGACAGGAAATGGGAAGTCAACTCAACAAATATTTATTAAGCACCTGTGCAAGGTACTATGCTGGGGGCTGGGAATACAAAACCAAAATAATCCCTGACCTCAAGTAGCTTACAAAGATAAAATAATATGGATTACAACCCTATCCTGTCATAGAACTATGACAAAACACTAAACAGTATCCCTTTGGATGGAAAGTTAGTTCAGCTGGTGAGTGAAATGAGAAGAACCAGAAGAACATTAAACTTACTAACAACATGGGGTGATGATCAATCATGAAAAACTTGTTTATTTCAGCAGGAAAAAGATAATTTTGGGAGACTTACGATAGAAAAGTGCCATCCATATCCAGAGAAGGAACTGTGGGGTTTAAATGAAGACCAAAGTTTATTACCTTCAATTTTTTAAAAGTTGTCATGTATTATGTAATATAGTTATCTCTAATGTTTTGTTTCTTTCGTTTGGACATGATTCTTCTCTCCCAACACATTCAGTTTCTATCTATATTTAACATGGTTACAGATGTAAAGCTTAAATCAAATTGCTCTCTGTTGGGGGCAAGGGGAGGGAAAGGGAGGGAAGGGAAGGAAGGGAGAGAAGGAGTAAAATAGTAAAACTCAAAGCCTTGGAAAAAATATTGATAAAAACTATCATTATATGTAGTTGGAAATATAAATAAAATATTCATTAATTTGCTTTAAAAAAATAAAAATAGTCATCTAGATGACTCAGTGGATAGAGTACTGGGTCTGAAGTCAGAAAGCCAGGAGATCAAATCTACTCTTAGATACTTGCTAGCTGTGTGATCCTGGGCAAGTCACTTAATCCTATTTGCCATGGGTTTCTTCATCTACAAAATGAGTTGGAAAAGGGAAATAGCAAAACACTCCAGAATCTTTGCCAAAGAAATCCTAAATGGGGTCAGTTGAACACAACCAAAAAACAAACTAAAACAAAAAAGTCCATTTCCAAAAATGGCTTATCACGGGTCCAGAAAAAGGGATCTGTCCTTTATTTTAAGCACAAATTATGCAAAAGGAAAAAAGCTACTAGAAGAATTGTAGAAAAGGCAAAAAAAATGGTTCAAATTGTGTGTAAAAGATCAATTCAAGTCGCTTGCTATAAAAGGTCTTTCCCATCCCCAAATTTCTTTTTTAATTTACTAATAAGCTTGAATGTGTTTTCTCCTTTAGGGCAGAACCTGATGTAACATTTTTTTTTTTTTGGTCTTGTATTTCCAAGAATAGTGATTGGTATATAAAGACTATTGAAAGCTAATGAACTAGATGTTTGAATTGTCTCATTTCAACAACACATCTAAATGACTCCTTCCAGTCTGTTTTCTTCATTAAAAAGTGAGGGTGAGGACAATAAGAGTTCTGTAGTATCTTTGGCAGACAGAAAACTAGTCCTTCCATAGAGCTGAAATTGATACAAGGCCACCTCCACATTGGTGCTGGTTTGTATTTGTCCTTTCTCTTGCTGACAAAATGGAAGTGAGTTTCCAGAGAGTGGCATAAGCTTTCCTTTTGAAGAGCTAAAGTGTTTCACGATGTAAAATTAATCCTCACAATACCTATCCCCTTTAGGTTAGAAGGAGCTGGTAAAAGCATCATGAACTCTGTCTCACCCTCCTGCCTGTGAAGGGGATCTCATCTTGACTAGACTGGAAATAGCCCCAGTTCAGCGTCTCAGTGGCCACCAGGGAGGAGCTTCCCATAGCATTCATCCCTTGGCGTTCAATAACTTGTCAGATTTGGGGAGCAAACATTACACATGAAATTTGGACTATAAATGTGGTATTGTTCAAGAAAGAGCCCTGATTTAGAGCAATAATGACTTGTTTCCCAACCTTAACTCTAATACACAGAGGACATTCTTTCATGGAGAAACCAAAGGCGCAAAGAAAGAATAAAAGCAAGGATTTCCTACCTTTCTGAAAAACAATAAGTTCATTCCCAATTTTTCAGCAACTAACATGTCCTATGGAGAAAGGAAGAACAAGTTGGACATGTCATATAATAAGAAAATGATATAACTTGTACCCTTTTGATTGAATGGTGCCTCTGACTTATAATTACAGTGTTGAAAATCTAATGTGTTATTTCAAAAGGAAATTTAAACAATTTTCTATTAGCAAGGGCTACATACAGTAGTCTGGAACCTCCTTGAAGTTAATTGCAGCACAGCTCACTAATGAAACTTTCCGTCTATTAAATCTTAACAGGCATAACTATAAAAATGGCGCCAAGCTTTCTACTGCCCTGGAATGTACCAGCCAGCACTTTTTGACTTCTACCCTTTATCTTTGTAATTATTGTAATTATTGTGAAGTTGAAATAGAATCAAGCTTCAAGAACAAGGGCTTTTTTTTTTGTAATGCCTGTTTGGTTTTGTGTGTGTGTGTGTGTGTGTGTGTGTGTGTGTGTGTGTGTGTGTGTGTTCTCAAGGTCCGGAATTGATTGTGGGGAGACAAGATTTTAAGTTGAAAGGCAAACAAAAGGAGTTTCAATGTTAGAATCCAAGTTAAGGGCACACACTAGTTTGTTCATAGACACACAGTAGGCACTTAATAAATGCTTTTAAAGCAAACTGAATTATTCCTCTTATTGCCTTTCCATGAAGACTGTGCTCCTTTTACTCCCTCCCCCATTCCCTTAAAAGATACAATTATTCCATCCCTAATTCTTATTTGTTTGATACTTAATAAACTTTGTTATAACAGACTTTGAAGGGAAGTTCTTTAAGGTATCATCTATAGATAAACAAATGGGAGATTATATAACTTGTATTACCGTTAAACGTACCTAGCATTAATTTTTTTGTCTGACCTATGTAATACCAAATATAAATATACATTTATAGGTATTTGTATAGATAGAAATTTCCTGTCCCAGGGAATGTGATTTAATCTGCAGTATAACCAAATCTACAGAACAGCAAAATTATTTATTATTAACTAAAGGATAGTATTACAGGCAATATATGGAACTATCCATCCCTACAAATGTTCCTTAGAACAAATATCTTTGGGCATGCTAGTCTATTTCTGCTTGTTCTCCCCTTGGCAAAATGGAGACAAAAGGAGAGGAGACTTATATATAATTTTAGTTTCAAAAACTGGGAATTAAAACATGTCAATGAATTGCATAAAAGCAAGTTTTAATTTCTACCCAATACCCCAAGGACAAAGTGGATACTTTGAATGGGTCTCAACATTTACCTAAGTCACTGATAAAAACACCAATCAAGTTTTATACAACATCCTTTATAAAATTAGTCAAAATTATATTGGCTCTAAACTAATTTGAAGATTTGAGGTAACACATGTGCCTGAAATTTCAATTTGATTTTCCTTCTCTCATTTGGTCTCACTTTATCATAATGACATCATCACCTTCATTCTCAACAAAAAATATCAAGTGTCCACTATATACTAGGCACTATTCTAGATGCTGTGGTGGCTATCAAAGCAGTCAAAATGAGATTCTCTGTCCTTGTGTCCCCGTGGCTGGGAAGATGAATGAAATATATAGAAATTAACTACTATATTAGTTAGCAGGTGAAAATTGAGAAGTATGGGCATCATACCAAAGAGTTCAGTAAAGAAAAATTTCAGGAGAGAAAGAATACATCCACTTGGTAGAGCTTTAGTTTTATAGTAAAAAAAAAAAAAAGTATTGTACATACTGATGAATAGCTATTTCCTGTCCCCAAGGAATATGATTTAATCTGCTATATAACGAAATCTACAGTACAGTAAAGTACTGTCTTCAAAAGAGAAGTGCATTGTACAAAGCAACTGAAATCAAACTGGTTCAATTTATAGATAGGTGAACTTATAGCATCAAAATTGGAAGTGTTATATAGTCTTACAATCAAAAATCTTCACTTTAAAGAGGAGGAAAACGGAGGTTTAGTGAATTACCCACACCATCTATGTAGTATTAGATGGTTCAGTGAATAGAGTGCCAGCCTTGAAGTCTGAAGGACCTGAGTTCAAATCCAAATTCAGATACTTACTGCCTAGGTAACCTTGGACAAGTCATTTAATCCTAATTTCCTCACATCAAGAGCTATCAACAGTCACTATCAGGCCACTGGACCCAGATGACTCTGGAAGAGAAAGTGAGACTGGTAACTTAGCAAAGCATTCCCTTCACTCAAATTCACTTCATGTTCAAGTCATGGTATCATCTCCATGATGTCATGCTCTTCTTCAAAATTGAAGGACAAACATCAATCAATAATCAGAGGTAAAATATGAACCTGGGACTTTCTGACTCCTAACCCAGACCTTTTTCCACTGCACTTTTTTTCCCTCTCTCTTTCTGGCTCTCTTTTGCTCTTCCTCCCCCAAAACCTCTTTTCTATATAGTCAAAAATATCTTCCAGAAGCATTTTATCCAATTAATTGCATAACCCAAATATAATTTTTTAGGGTTTTTTTTTTTGCAAAGCAATGGGGTTAAGTGGCTTGCCCAAGGCCACACAGCTAGGTAATTATTGAGTGTCTGAGGTCAAATTTGAACTCAGGTCCTCCTGATTCCAGGGCTGGTGCTCTACCCACTGCACCACGTAGTTGCCCTTGTCCAAAATATAATTTAAGAAAAACACTGCCTCTGACACTTCAACCACCAAAAGTTTTCAAGAGCTTCATGGTTATCTCAAAGGTCATTAAGCCTTAACCATAGGTTTTCATTAAGACAGAAACTGATTCCTTACAAAGAGTTAAATAGGTCATAAGCAAGTATCACTTTAATATGAAATTTGGAGGAAAAAATAATTCTGATCAAAGCTACTAATATTAAAATAATCCAAGATAAATGTTTCCTACCAATATTACACTCATTTTCTTTCTTTTATTAAACTAAATGCATAAATTCAAGGAAATCAATGATAGTACTCAAATTCCCATATATTCTAAAATATTCATAATGACATTTTTTTCAATAGTTGTAAGACATTAGAAACAAAGCAGGTACCCATCAGTAAGAATAAATGAATAAATTTCAGTATATGAATAGAACTAGGAGAAAAATATACATAAGGACTTCAATGGAAGACAGCATCATAACAATGTAATTCGGATCCAATGTCATGATCAGACAACTGATGCTGTACCATTAGCCACCTTTCATTGAGAGGTGGGAGACTAAGGGTACATAAACTTCTTTTTGAACTACCTGTTAAATTTCATTTATACTTTGAAAAAATAAGCCATATATCATAGATATTCATAGTGTCATATACAGATGGATGCAGAATCTTATATGCTCAACCAGTCATTCTGAAAACAACTAAATGGAACAATGAATAGAACAC
This sequence comes from Macrotis lagotis, assembly GCF_037893015.1. Lineage (NCBI taxonomy): Eukaryota > Metazoa > Chordata > Mammalia > Peramelemorphia > Peramelidae > Macrotis > Macrotis lagotis. Next base: position 686,641,634 of record NC_133658.1, on the reverse strand, counting down.
TAAACTTGGAGTCAAGATCTGAGTTCAAATACAGCATCAGATTTTTATTAGGTATGTGATCCGTGGGCAAAATCATCGTTATTGCATATGTTAAGCAACCCATTTGATTTTCACAACAAACTTGGGAAGTAGATGCCATTATCCCTGCTTTACAATTAAGAAATTAAGAGATTTGCTCAAGGTCACATCTGAGGCCAAATTTAAACTTAATCTTCCTGACTCTACATTCATCATTCTCCACTGGGCCCTGGCTGTGGTTTAGCAAGTCTGTCTTTGTTTCCTCAATTACAAAATATGGGTAATAGTGTTTCCTATCTCATTAAGTTATTGGGAGAATCATTTGTTATAGCATAATGCCTGTTATACAGCAGGTGCTTAACAAATGCTTCTCCTTCCTTTCCCCCTTCTCTTTTCATCATAGTCTTGTATCAGTTTTGCTTAAGCATTTTGCTTTTACATTAGAAAGTAGGAAATTCTTATTTTAGGAAGATTATTCAAAAATAAATATGTAGTAAAAATCACTACAAAAGAACCCCAAAGTCACTTGTCCATGATTAATAAATATTGTCTATTACCAGTTAAAATGCATATTATAAATCAAGACTTCTAATTTCATCTTTCTCTCTTAACTGGAGGGGAGTAGGGCATCAAGTACTGGAAATCCATTTGTCCAGGGTACTTTCTGGTTTTTGACCAAGCAAACAAAGCTGTTCTAGGGAACAGTTAGGGACAAATGATGAAAACTAATTGACATATGAGATTCAGAGACTAGCTGGAAATACTTATTAATTTGTCTGTTGCTTTGATCCTGGAATGCCTTCATGGATGAAGGCAACTTTCAGTCGTTAAACACAATTGTACATGTATTGTCTATATCAGATTATTCACTGTCAAAAAGGGGAGGAGGAAAAAGAAGAAGGGAGAAAATTGTGAAACTTAAAAATCTTACAAAAATGATTGTTGAAATCTATCTTCGCATATATTTGGAATAATAAATAAATAGATCTAAAAATGTTTTAAAGAAGAAAAGAATAGGAAAAAAAGACATTATGAGCAGCCAGACTTTAGGAAAAACTTGCATGAACTGATGCAGAGTTAGAACATTCTACACATCAACACCAATTTTGTGAGATGATCAACTATGAAGGGTGCAACTCCTCTCAGCAGTTTCAGTAGTCAAGGATAATGCTGAAAGACCTGTTAATGGAAAAAAATGCCATCCACGTCCTGAGAAAAACTATAGAGTCTATATGCAGAGCAAAGTATGCCATGATCTTTTATGATTTTCCTTTCTTTCTCATGATTGTTTCCCCTTCATTCTAATTCCTCTTTTACAACATGACCAATATGGAACTATGTTAAACATGATTGTATGTGTACAACCTGTATCAAATTGTTCACAAAGGAAAAGGGAAGGAAGGGAGGGTAGCAGAAAAATATGGAACTCAAAAAACTTGCAAAAGGATGAATGTTGGGGCAGCTAGGTGGTGTAGTGGATAAAGCACCAGCCTTGGAGTCAGGAGTACCTGGGTTCAAATCCGGCCTCAGACACTTAATAATTAACCTAGCTGTGTGGCCTTGGGCAAGCCACTTAACCCCATTTGCCTTGCAAAAAAAAAAAAAAAACCTAAAAAAAAAGGATGAATGTTGAAAACTATCTTTGGATATAATGGAAAAATTAAATTAAATTAAACAAAGAAACACCAAAAAAAGGATAGGCCACCCCCCCAAGAGATTTACCCTATCCTAGTGCTGTAGGAGTATGGTTTAACAGATAGAGGGGCATTCTCAGGACCAGAAAGACCCAGGTTCAAGTCTCAACCTCTGACACACAGACTATGTGAATCTAGACAAATCACTTAATATATCTGGACTCTAGGCAACTCTAAGACTATAAACTATGGAACTATCAAACTATCTTGATAGAGGAAGTTTCATTCATTAGGGACTTCTCTATACCAAAGAAATCACAGATCCAGTACCTACTGGTATCTATTCATGCTGCCAAGAAGACAAAGACCTGCTTAGATTGTGGAGTTCATCTTCAGTCAGCCTCAGGAATTTGTTTATGAAAGAAGAAAATAGTTGAAAGTTGAGGATGAAAAATAGTATTTGCATACAATCAATGAATCTGTGGCACATTCTCATCAGGTTGCAGACTCCTTAGAACTTGATATCCTGCCTTCACCTTTTAATTCTATTTATCAAGCATTTACTAAGAAATAAGGACCACATTAGGGCTGGAATTTAAAATAATTTAAAATAACAATAAAATAATAAATAAAACTTTAAAATAATAATTTTAATAATAATAATTTAAATAATAATTTAAAATAATGAATGAAAACAGAAACAGTCCCTCCTCTTAGAGAGCTCATATTCTTCTCTGGCAAAAGTTTGAAGAGGTCACTAAACTAGACTTTTTTTTAGAGAGCCCTCCCATGGAACTTTTGCTAAATCATTATACATGGTGATTTATTAGTATGAAATTGACTTCAAGAAACATAATATTACCTGCTGTCCAAAGGAATGGAAACAAAGTGAATGTCCATCATTTGGGGAATGGCTAAACAAATTAGTACTTGAACATAATATAATTTAACCATGATGTAAGAAATGAGGCATACAGAAAAGCATGGTGAGATTTAAAATCATCAAAAGTAAATTAACAGAACTAGGAAAATAGTAGACACAATGACTACAACAATGTATATGAAAATAAAAACAACAAAATCAGAATGGAGTGTTGAGAAATTATAATACTCCAAAGAAGAGATATGAGAAGACACCTCTTTTCTTCTTTTCAGATGTGGGGAAGTTTGTAGAAAACTGTATACTCACAGACTTTACCTTTATTTTTTTAAAAAAAAGTATCTTATGTAATTTTGCTATCTCATTTTTTTCTTAAGGATATGATTTCTCTCTCAACACATTCAATTTTGATCAATGTATAGCATGGAAACAATGTAAAGACTATCAGATTGCCTTCTGTGGGGGCGGGGTAGAGGGAGGGAAGCAAGAATTGGAGAAAAATTGTAAAATTCAAAAGACAATTAAAAAATTGCTTGTTTTCATGCTGTCTTCCTCATTTGATGGTGAGCTCCTTTGACAGCAAGAACTGGCTTTTGCCATTCTCTGTATCTAGAGTCATTAGAATAATGCTTGGCCCATATAGGCACTTTATCAATCCTTGTTCACTTGGCTTGGATGTTGATTAGTTTCACTTTATTATTTATAATAAGAAATGATTCACTGGGAGGAAGAGAGGAGATACCATGGGAAATGAAAGAGATATAAAAACAGATAGTATCAAGAAAACTTTTACTAAAATAAATATACCAATTTGGTTTTTAGAATCAAATAGCTGTATGCCAGAAATCAAATTCAAAATTTTAGGAATCTAACTTAAGGATATATCTTTTACTATAAAAAAGTTGTATTTTTTTGTGAGAGAAAGGCTTCACGAGGTAGACAGTGAAAAGTCAATTCTAACTAAGTAGATAGGTAGCTTGGGCAGCCTCTTAACCTTTCTAGACCTCAGTCTTTCTCATCTGTAAGGTTTAATGAGTAATGGATTGAATGTTCTCTTGAAGTCACTTTTAGATCTAAAATTCTATTATTCTAAATTCTGACTTTAGATGCCCCTTTGGCTTTTTGTTTACAACTAAATAAGATATTTACAAAAAATGAAAGGAACATAATATTTCTTCTTTCCCTTATATTTCCCTTGAAAGATACATTTACTGTATCAATATGACCAAAAACTTATCAAAGAGAAAATATACACATTTATGCATTATATAGACTCTCTATATATGCCCACTCTTCTCTGTATGCATATAAAATAAGCACATAATATGTTAATATGTTAAATGGATATTATGTACATTCCTATTGTTTATATAATGTGCATATAAACATGTGCATGTGTACATACATATGTGTATACATATACATATGGCTTGATAAATTTTTGGGAAGCCTTATAAAATAAGCTGTAATTTTAACTCTATCTGCCATTTTAATAGTTAAACATGACTTTTGTATCCCCCTTTTGAATTTCAGATATTAGTTTTCTAGACTAGATCTTTTAGAAAAACTATGACTAAAAAACAAACAACAAAAAAGAACCCACCAACAAAAATTTCTACTTAGAAATTTATGTTCATCTTTGGTAACTCTGTCATTACATTCTTTCTCTCCTTGGTTTCTTCTTCTTCTTCTTCCACAAAATCAATGATTAAAGGGAAATTGAGGAAGAGATAAATTTGGAAAGTCATACAAATATAAAAATGGCAATTCTCAACATCAGAGCAGAAGCACTGAGTAGAAGAAAATGAAGAGTTTCAAGAGCAATAGGTTATGGCTGGTAATATGGGAAGGTGTGATGGGAAAGCAAGACAGTGAAGAAGATTCTATGTAATTTTGATGACAGCAAGACATCCAATTTGAGATTTCTTAGAGACGATGTCTAAGTGGTTTTACACCAGGAGAAAGGGTCAAGAGAAAGAGGGGTGTGAGTTTGTGTATGTGGTCAAGCTGTACATAAATTTTCTCTCTCTTTTTCTGACTGTCTCTCTCTCTCTCTCTCTCTCTCTCTCTCTCTCTCTCTCTCTCTCTCACACACACACACACACACACACACACACACACACACACAAAATCCACTTAGACATTGTCTCTAAGAAATCTCAAATTTTGGATGTCTTGCTGCCATCAAAATCACACATGATCTTTTCCACTGTCTTGATTTCCCACCACATTTGCCTTTATTACCATCTATAATCTATTCTCTTGCATCTCTTCATTATCCTCCATTCTGTGCTTCCATTCTGATGTTGAGAATTGTCTTTTTATGTTATATGACTTTCCAAATATCTCTTCCTCATTTTCCCTTCAATCACTGACTTTGTCTAGGCTCCTGCCTGTCTTCATACTGTCTTTATATATATAAATATTGTATATTGTATATATTCTCTCCTTTGGAGGTCAGTGTCATTTCCAAAATTGCCTTTCCTATTATTTGAAAGTCCTAGCAATCTCATTCCCTCAATTAACTGAAAAAGTGTTAGGGATTTTTCCATGCCCTCATACTGGAAGACTTCCTTTTGCTCTTATCTAGGCAGTAACAATTTAGGAAGTTCACAAACAAACCTCAAGTCTACTGTGACTTCAATATTTTCATAGAAATTTCTAATGGAAAAATGTCTAGGGACTAAAATAAAACTCACATACTTTCTTTTAAAAAAGTGTGACTTTATCTTAAAGTGCTTTGTGACCCTTAAAATGCTCTATAAATGCTTGTTACTATTATTATTACAATAGATGGATACATCATAAAGGGATCAGGAAGACTATTTCCTACAACTACCTCTCCAAATAAATACGATAAATCCTAATGGTCACATTGAGGTTGGGGTGAGAAAAAGGTTTTATTTGGCTCCTGAACCTCCTTTCCGTTAAAAACTCCCACTGAAATATTGAAGTCATGGCAATGTAGGAGGTAGATACTGCAAATAGCAAGAAGCCTTTTTTAAAGGTCAGCAAGTCTCTCCCTCTCCCATGTCTCAAAAACTCCCATTGAAATGGACAGTTCAAGTCAAAGCATGTTTTGATGGCATTGACAAAGTATCTCCTGGCCTACAAATAAGTGATAAGTACTCCTTGCCACATAAAAAAATTATCGTAAATAAATTCTGGTTAGTCTATCTTTCTGTTAATTTTTACTTAAAGCCTGAAATTCATTACCATAGCCCAGTTAGCTGGTTTATAGTCAGTGTGGTGTTTCACTCTTTTTGGAAAGCCTCTGACAAGCAATTACATCATCTAAGTCATTATTTTTGACTGCCATAGTCCAATATTTATGCTTTGGGGGTTAATGGAAACAGCAAAATTGTTTCAGAGGACATATTGCTAATGATTTGTGATTAATGGAACACTGAGCAGTCTAATGGATGGGCTGCCAAGCTAGGAATCCAGAAATCTAGGTTCAAGTCTTACCTTGGCTACGATTATTATTACCCTAGATATGTTACTCAACCTCTCCTATCTATAAAGTGATGATAAATAATCTTGATTATAAATCATTGTCAGGGGCTTAAAAAAGATTATACTTTGAAAATATTTAAAAAATAAAAATAATATGCAAATGTAATGTGTTAATATGTGTAAAAGCAAATGACCTTCAAATATGTATCACTATAATCCAGGCAGTGTCTACATTTCTATTAAAAGCTTGTTTGAAGGTCAGAGAGAAAATTACTGATTTATCTATCATAAAAATCAAGGCTTAGAGGGGTCTAAATCTAGAAATACTTTCATGAATCTCTCTGCTTCTAACTGGAATCAACTAACCCAATTCATTGGAAACCTTTTCTCTTAGTAATACTTTCCTATCTTTTGAAAATCATTGTTATACATATCTTCCATGGTGTTTATCCATTTTTTCTAACTATGTTCTGATTGGAAAGGAAACTCTCCATATAATTATATCTATAAATTGATATGTTCAACTATACAAATCTATGCAAAGGGAAAAATTTTTTAAAGCTCTCCAATCCCTTAGAATGTGCAAGGAATGGAGACTTTGGGTTACCCGAATTTCTGATCAATTGGACATTAATCAAGAAACCCTTTTAATCCTCCTCCTCATAGATGGAAACTCTTTAAAAATATATTAGTCTGTTTTACAATGGCAGGAAATAGGATGTGGTGAGTATGACAGTAGTGTAAAAATTAGAGAATTGAAATATGTGATCTCAGGGGTGGCTAGGTGGCACAGTGGATAGAGCACTGGCCTTGGAGTCAGGAGTACCTGAGTTCAAATCCGGCCTCAGACACTTAATAATTTTCTAGCCGTGTGGCCTTGGGCAAGCCACTTAGCCCCACTGCCTCACAAAAACTAAAAAAAATAGAAATATGTGATCTCTAAGCTTCCTTCTAACTTTAGAATTCTCCTGTTATGTGCTTCTATGATTCTATGATTTAATGAGGGCATGAGGATAGAATATAGCACTTGAAACCAGGAAGACTTGGATTCAAATCCTATCTAGAACTTGATAACAGTGAACCTCAGTTTCTTTCTCTACATATAAAATGGTGATAATCATAATGGTAATATCAACATTTTGGAATTTAAACTCTAAGGAGATACTGCAAAAAAAATATTTTACAAACCTTAAAGTGCTGGATATATATGGTATTACTATTAGTAAAGGAGTATCATACAGATGAAGTCTTAAGGCCAAAAATGTACAGTGTAACTAAACATGCATCTGGGATTGTATTAGTGATTCTTTAATGTTTAAAATTCTTTCTATGTTGTTAGGTTTACAATTCTGAATATCTTTGTACAGTACTCTAAATAACTATTTGGGGGTAGCTAGGTGGTACAATAGATAGAATGCCAGTTCTTAATTCAGGAATACTTCTCTTCCTTACTCTAAATTCAGCCTCAGACAGTTACTAGATATATGTCCCTGGGCAAGTCACTTCATCCTGTTTGCTTCAATTTTCTCATCTGTAAAATGAGCTGGAGACAGAAATGGCAAACCATTCTAGTATCTTTGCCAAGAAAACTCCAATGGAGTCATAAAGAGTCAGTCACAACTGAAAAAAAATGACAACAAAATAACTGTTTAGATGTAAAAGCTGAAAGAAATTAAGTTTAGTGCATACTAAATTCAAGAAATACCCTGAAAATTGTTTTTAAAACTAACACCTGACTTGAACTTATCTGCCCCACTTTAAATCATCCACCCTTAGAGGACTAAGAATGTATCATTTATATCCCCTGTACCAAGTCCAGTGCCTTTGCAGTTTCTTTGATCTCTTTATCCATTATCTTGTGACCCATACATTAACTTGCATCACAGTTAATGGAGCTTTTATGGAGACAGTGCTAGAGATAGGTTCTATAACTAAATACATATTTATGTTTTTAAAAATCTATCCTTTCCTAGTTTTGAGATAAAGTTTGAAAATTTGCAAAATGCTCCTTAAACTCTCTATTTTTTCCAGCTTTGATGCTGACAGAAGATTTTTTCTCATATATCTGTCTTTCTGATAAGAGGTCTATATTCCTTTTCTGTAAATCATAATATGACTGAGAATTAGGTAATGAACAAATTGGCATTGAGAAGCTTCAGAACCAGATCCATGACTTCAAGCTTCCTTTGTCAGAAAAATGCCAGGGAGTCAAACAGAAATATTCTAACTTGTTCTATCTTCACTAGTGGATTCTTGCTTTTATTCTCATGGATTTTCTGGCTTCTAGGAACCTTACCCACATGATACTTGGAGAAATTGTGAATTAAAAAAATGGAAATTCATTCATTCATTCCATTCATTCAACAAACATCAATTATTTTGGATTCAACAAACATCCAGAACTTATTTTATATAAGGGATCACAGTTTTTGACAAAGAATAGATGAAGCACCAAACTAGATACTGACAATAAGTAAAATATAAAATATAAAATAGGATATAATAGAATTTCATATAAGTAGTACATGTATACTTTATTTATTTATTTATTTGTTTGTTTGTTTGTTTATTTATTTATTTATTTATTTATTTTGGAAGAAGAAGGGGGAGAAGATACAAAATCATTGCTTTAGAACCATAAGGTACCTTACAGGTCAATTATTCCACCACCACCTTTATTTTTGCAAATGAGGAAATCAAGACCCAGAGAAATTAAATGATTTGCTCACAGATAATAAATAACAGAGCCAGGAGTTGAACCTTTTACCCTAAATCCAGCACTCATTCCACTATATTTTACATTGTCCCCTCCCCAATCAGTTATGAACTTAGCCCTATCTTCTGGCCAGTTCTTCAAGTGCCTTCTTTTATTTTCTGGAAGTTTGAAAACTTTATGCAAAGATTGAGAAGAAAGAAGGCAAGGAAGGAAGGAAGGAAGGAAGGAAGGAAGGAAGGAAGGAAGGAAGGAAGGAAGGAAGGAAGGAAGGAATGGAGGGAGGGAGGGAAGGAGGGAGGGAAGGAAGCAAGGAAAGAAGGAAGGAGGGAAGGATGGAAGGACGTAGTGAAAGAAGAAGGGAGGGACGGAAGGAGGGAGGGATGGAAGAAGGGAGGGAGGGAAGGGGGGAAGGGGGAAGAAAGGAGAGATGGAAGGAAGGAAGGAAGGAAGGAAGGAAGGAAGGAAGGAAGGAAGGAAGGAAGGAAGGAAGGAAGGAAGGAAGGGAGGGAGGGAGGAAGGGAGGGAGGGAGGGAGGAGGGAAGCAAAGAAACAACTTATTAGAGGCACAATGCTAAATACTTTACAAACACTATCTCATTTGATCATCAGAACAACCCAAAGAGATAGTTGCTATTCTCTCCATTTTACAGTTAGGGAAACGGAGGCAGAGAGTGGTGAAGTGAATTGTCCTGGGTCATATATCAAGTGTCTGTGAAGAGATTTGAACTCAGGTGCTGAGTCCTGGGTGGGTGCTCTGGTCACCGGGGCACCACCTAGCAGGAAAAGAGTGGAGAACAGAGTTATGGGAAAGAAAGAGTCCCCAAGTTCCATGTCTAGATAGAAGTGAAGAGTCAGCCCAGCCTGAGCCCCAGAGATCTTTGAGAGGATGCCTCCTTGATCCATCCCAACACACCAAAATATCTCAGCCTTTCCTTTTCCTACTTTCTTTGTACTTACTTGTGTATCATTCTCTCTCTGTGCTCCCCGTAAACTCCCTCTTGTAATCCCATTGACTAGAACGACATTCAATAGCAAAGGCAGAGATGATCAATGTCGGGGACATTGGCTGCCAACTGCTCAGACTTTGCAGCTGCTCCACTTCCTAATTCACTTGGAACTCTATGTACGACTTTGCTGTCTCTTATCCCTGAGCATATGATAATATGGAAAAGATTGAGAGAGGATTGCCCTCTGCTCCTGGCTAGGTACTATTTATTTCAAAGTATGTTGTTCAACTGGGGACAAAAAGAAGTCAGTCAATAAGTAAAACTTTTTTCTTTGCTTTCAAATGGTTACCTAATAGGGATGTATCACCTAGACTAAAAGTGAGATACCAGGCCCTTTCCATGCCAATGTACAATGCCCTTGAAATCATTAATTAGTTTGTTTTATTTCATGAAGATGGAGTCTAGAAAAAAAATAGAAAGAATGTCATCCATCAACTGGAGCAAGGGAATATCAAAAGTCTTGTTGACTAATATCAGCTATGCAACTGTGGTCCAGAATGACTTTAAATATATCCTTAAAATATCTTACTTTAGTCCTTCATTTGGAAAACATGAAGATAGTTAATATTTATTTATTTTTCATTTTTAAGCTAGGGAGCCAATGTAAGTGTGAAGAGAAAATTACTTAGTAAAGCTTGACCTAAAACATTGATTCATAGAGCCAGAAGGAATTAGAAATATATTCAATACAAGTTTCATTTTATAGATGAGAATAGTGAGGGCTGGAGATCAAAATGACTTGTGCTTGCTACACATTGGCAGAAAAGCCTAGATCAGAACTCAGGTCTTCCAACTCTACCATCTATTGTCATCTCCTCTACACCACACTGAATGCTTATAAAAGTTAATCTAACATACCTGAGTCTACAGTCACAACAAAGCTGACATCATGCAGAAGAAAATGAAAATTAGAAGTAATAAAATATACATTTTTTGGTAGTTAATGCAATAAACCGTTATTCAGTAGGCTATACAAAACACTGTGCCAAGTATTTTGGTAATACAAGATCCCTGTTCTTGTAGAGCTTACATTTAGTGTTTTGGGGGCAGGAGAATGGGGTAGGGATTTGGGGGTGGAACTCTCCTGTGACTCTAGCCACACAGGGAATTTCTAGCACAGAACTCCCTCCACCAGAGCAAATCAGCTGTGATGGATTCCTCGAGTGTTTTCTGGGGGCACCAAGAGGTTAAGCAACTTACTTGCCCATGTTCATATAGCCATTGTATGTCAAAGAGAGGACTTGAACCTGGGTCCTCCCGATTCCAAGGCTAGTCCTCCATGTGCTATGTCTTCCTGCCTCTTACCTATCCTACAGTTCAAACATTAGAGACTCTGGGGGGAATAATTTAGATATGGAGAAAATGAAACACTTAATTCCATGAACCATAAAGGCAATGTGGCACAATGGGTAGAAGACAAGAAGATTGGATTCAAGTCCTGCCTTTCATACTTATTCTCTCTGAGACCATGGATATGTGCTTCCCAAATAATTCTCTAAATCTATGAAAGGAATTTCCTTATGAGAGAGAAATCACAGAAACAGACTTGAGAGACATTTAAATAAGCTTGCATAAGGATATATTAAGTCAATAAGATGTATTCAGAAGAGAGATAAATAGGTGTCTTCCCAGGGCAATAAACTATTCTCTTTTCTTAAATCTTTGAGAGATTGTTAGAAATTAAAGAAAAGGTGGTTAAATATATCTAAAACAAAACACTTTGATTTTATCCTTTTTAGATTCCCCCTTATTTATCAGACTGACATTTTGAAATTTGGGTTTGCTTTGAAAATAGTTTATCCAATGAAATGGCTGCATCTTTGACCAATGACTTTTTGAGAGTTGTGACTGTTGCTTGCATTGTTCTGTTTTGCAGCAGAATTATCATTGCTATTTTTAAATCACCAACCACAGTTCTGCCAGCTCTGAACCCATCTCATTTCTGGTTCTGCTGGCTTCAGGCACCATTTCAATTGTACTGATGACCAGTTCCCATGTGTAATATTTTTATGACTTCTCATCTATTTATAATTGCTCCTTGAAAACTAGAAAATTGTGCCCTACTTCTCCAATCCCCCTCCCCCCCCAATCTACATTACCCCTTTGACTGAAGTAATAACCTGTCATGCTTAAACAATTAGTGTAATGCAGAGGACACTCGGGCCTACTGCACGCTGATAATGGAACACCAAATGTGGCTTAAGGAAGTCAGATGAAAATATGTTTTACATAGTCCAGCCCTACATACTAGCAAGTCATCTTTGCACACACATTACTGAAATAGAAAATTCATGCTTGATGCTTCTCTGTCTGGTTATAGCCGACTTTCCTTTTTCTGCATACTGAGATTCAATGGCTTTCTGTGGTGTGTGTATATAGATATAGATATAACTAATATATTGTCTTCATCATTGTTGTCATGATGTAATTAATGCCACTTGATATAGCACATTTGGGTTTCTGAACCTTCTGGACTGACGCTAAAGATCAGAGCAACTACCATTCTCCTTTTTATCATCTGAAGAGTTGTTTTATTGGTCAACATTCAACAAGAATCATTTTTTAATTAACACTTCCTGTAGACAGCTTTCTGGTCTTCCTTTCTCATTCTAACCTGAACTCAAGAGATAAACTATCTAAGATTACAGATTTCTGTCCTTGACTTCAATTATTCCAGACTATGTGGGGGGGGAGGGGTGAAGAGGAGGGGGCAAAGGAGTGGATAGGTTTTGTTTTTTAAATTAAAGCAAAGATATTTGAAAAGTTGGAAAGGTTAAAGTAAAAAAGTATTCCAAAATATTATGTACATTCCTAATCAGAATCTTTCAGTGACAGAACTGCCTCACAGATCTACCAAGTTTGAAACTTACTTGCTCTCATTTATTTTCATTGATTTTCTCATCTTTCCTAGGATTTTTGTTAGCTTTCAGGAGATTTTCCTCTACTCTAAGTGGGGAATTCAGCAGCCAAGATAAACTGACCTTACATAATTATTTCCTCCAATGATATTCAAGAAGTAGTTACAGTGAAATAGAATCAAATCACACAACGGGTCAAACAAGATCTTTGGTGAATCTTCTTGGGACCTATGTATATAAACTCTAAACAAATTTTTTTTTAAAAAATTCCCAATAGGAAGGAGAGAAAAACAAATAATGAATAAGAAAAGGACGTTATAGAGAATGAAATGATCATCTTGTCTCTCATCATATATGGAAATTTTGGATTCTTCCTCTTTTTTTGTGCTACCTACAGAGGTAGATATATTGAGAGTCATAATTTTGCAAGTGCATTTCCCAGTTACAGGGATGACCTTGGACATAATCTCGGGCAATTTTCTGCAGCAGATAGTTGTGTTTACATCAAGAAAAATGATAAGATCTTTTACTTTTCATTGGGTCATTTACTTTTAATTGTAGCCATATATTCACAGTCAACTATGAAATGCTGAATAAGTGAACTAAGAAGGATGGTAGAGGAAAGGAATATGAAAAAGCAACTTAGGAAATATACACAAGATTTTCACCCCAACAGTAATTTTTAAATGGAAAAAGAAAGGGGTTAGTTACAAGTGACTAATGGACTCCATTTGTAAAGGAGTTGAAGAAGACTAATTCCACTTATACCTATATTCCATGAAATGTTAAAAGACTATCCAATATCTCATTAGATGTCTATATTTCTTTTCAAGTCTTATAATTAACAGTGATTTCCATGATTCTTATTAGGAAGATAGTTTAGTATCAAGTAAACAGAGGTCCTAGATTAAAATTGTGACTTGAATACCCTACCTTTGTGGTATTCAGCAAATCCCTTAACCACTTTGGGCTCAGTTTCTTCATCCTAAAATGAAAGTGTTGAATTAAATGACCTTTGAGATCCCTTTCAATTCTGAATCTATTACCTATGAGAATTTTTGTTCCTCTCAAAATTAAAAAAAAATGATCATTGGCTAGAACTTTGCTTAGACTTTTCAGCACAAGCAGTAAAAATGGTGATAATCAGGTGAATTTGGATAATATTTGCTGTAGTTCAGTCATTTCTAATTCTTCATGAAACCATTAGGGATTTTCTTGGCAAAGCTATCATTTCCTTCTCTAGCTCATTTTACAGATGAAGAAATTGAAGCAAATAGGGATAAGTGACTTGCCCAGGTCCCAGAGTTAATAAGTGTTTCAGGTCAGATTTGAACTCACAAAGATGAGTCTTCCTGGTTCCAGGTCCAGCACTCTCTCCAATATCTAATTTGCTGCCCCCTGGATAATAAGCTAAGCCAAGCTGGATTTTCTGGAGCCCCAAGACACTCCCCCCCCAACATTATGAATTGTCCAGACCAATATCCATATTTGGAGGACCTTGATTTTCTGGATGATTATGCTTTCTTTGCTTCTCTGTACTGTAGGTGCTATTAAAAGCATTATTTTTTTAAAAAATCACTAATTATACAATTTAATAAGTTTTCTGACCTTCCTAAGAAGCTAGAACTTTTCCAAACTCATCTATTCCATTAGTATGTATTTTCAACTACTTCACTGACCAACTGCCCATAAAAGCAGATCTTGGAGGGTAACTGCATTCAATGATTCCCAGTGAACTAGGATGCTGCCCCATCCAGTAGTGTTAGATTGATGAATATTATGAATGCTTTCAGTGGTCCGTAATTCACAAATTCTCTCATTACCTTACTAGTGGTAGAGGCAGGTGTTCTGAAGTTAGCACCCTGGGATACATTAGAAATGATGTAGGGAATTAGTCATTAGTCCTCATAAGGCCTTTTTTCCACTGTGGTGATAAGACAGGCTTTTATACAGAGCTGCAGTGTTAGCACAAGACATTTCATTGAAGCTTAGGCAGTGTCTAATGAGTGAATATTCAATCCAGTTATGAGTACACCAGGGATATGATTTTCTTTTCTCCCTTTACCTCTCATCACAGAGAAAATTGCCCCAAAAGTTCCCCAATACATGTCTCCAAGGAATAAGATGTGACTATTATGGGTAAGAGGGTTCAATGTTGCTGAAATAAACAACTTCAGTATACATTCTATGTACCTGTAAACATCTAGGAATTAACTCACTGTCTAGATTTTGCATTTTAATACTTTAAAATGGCAAATAGAAACAAATGAAAATCACCTTCTGAAATCAGCTGAATGGCATGATAATAAGAAAATACAAAGTCATTTCCTCTCCTTTATCACCCGGAGAGGAAATGACATTTTGGAAGGCTTTTGGAACTTCTTCATACCTCTCTAAGGTGGGTAAATTGTTGCTCCTGGTGATTTAAGTGATACAACAAGAAGTCTCTCCTTTTGACTGCTAGAATCAAATCTGATGGGAATGAAAAAATCTTCATCTTTATTTCAATTCAATGCAAGTCATTTCAATTCAACTCAATTCAATAATCAATTATTAAATGTCTACATATATATATATATACAAGAAAGTCAACAACAGCTATAATATTTATTTAGCATTTATTATAGTGTGTTGAACAAAAGAGATAATAAAGACTAAAATAATTCAACTCTTTCTGCCCTAAGGAGATACAAAAATACCTAGAAGAGTCCCTCCTTTTCAAATCATTTATAATCCAGTAGATCTTCAGTAATTTGGATAAGGGACAGGTAATATTGTATTTAGATAGGAAATTAAAGGAGAGAAAAGGTGTGACTTTCTTATAGGGACAGAAATAGAACAAAGTAGAACCTGAATTGCTCCTAACTCCTAAATCACCCCTTTGAGAATCAATTAGCTTACAAGGAGTAAATTTATGAAATAGATTGGAATCTAAATTAAATCCAAAATCATATGTTTAGCTGAACCTGCTATTCACTTATTACCCTAGAAAAATTTGAGTAGAACAAGTGAGATTGCAAGCAATACTACAGAAGACTTTGAGGAGCAAAACATTAGTTTCCTTTTCTACTCCTGAATCACTTAGGGGAGGGGGAAGGGAAGGAGGAAGAAAGGGATTCATCTGTTCTAGAATTACTTGGCTTCTGGAATTAGGTCCTGGAATCATAGGAAGTGAAGAAGCGTTGAATTCTGAAAGTTATGGACATAGCTCCATTAAATTCATCCCTAACCCTTGACAAAATGAAGAGTCAGTTTAATGACAAAATATATGAGGATTGATTTTTTTTACTGCATTAAACATGCTTCTATTGATGAGGAGATGCTTAAAAGTATTTAGGGAAAATAAAAAGTCACTGATAGCTCCCTAGAGAATGAAAGCCTTCAAGGAATTCCTAATGCCCAACATATACATTTGACTACTCCACACACCCCCACCCCCTCCTTTCAGGGTTTAACCCAATACAATTTGATTTCCTTCTTCTTCCCAGAATAAACCCTCTGTGCCATCAGTCTTATTATCTCCTTATCACCACAACACCACCACACACACATATGCCATGCTCATTAAAACCTCTGTTTACTCATATTATTCCCTACTTCTATTCTATTGTCTTCTTGAAATGCCCTCTTTAAGCTTGAGCTCAGATTTCCATCTTTTCTTAGAACTCTTCTTGAATCACTTCAATGACTGCTAACCTTTCCCTTTTCTGAATTTCTATTGGTACCCCATAATTTAGACTTCGTTGTTTGATTATGTATGTCTTACTAGACAGATTGGATGGTAAGATTTAGAACTGGAGAGAACCTTGGAAGTCATCTAGTCTGGGATCCTTCCTTTTGCAAATTAAAAAAAATCAAATCGGCTTAAATGACTTCTCTAAGGTTACACAGGTCATGACAGAGATTAGATTGGAACCAAGTTTCTCCAACTTCAAATCTATTTTCCAATAATCCACAAATGCAAGTCTTTCCCCTACTTCATGCTCCCTCTGATTCTTTACATGAACCTAAACATAGAAATGTGAATCTAATAGATTCTCAGATATAGTAACATAGAATTAGAAAATTCTTTCAGTCATGTCCAACTCTTTGTGACCCATTTCCTTTTTGAGTTCATTTTACATATAGAGAAACTGAAGTAAACAGGGTCACACAGCTGGGAAGTGTCTGAGGTCAAATTTGAATTCAACATGATGTCTTCCTCCTCCAGGCCCAGCACACTATCCACCTAGCTATCCAAAAAGGGACTGTAGCAATCAACTTATCCAACTCCTTATGAGAAATTGAGACTCCAATTCTTGATTGATTTTTATTAATCTTATTACTTTGTAAACTTCAAGAGGCCATATCTAAACTTTGTATCATCTCCAGTGGCTAGTACAATGTTCTGTTTACAGTATGTACTTAAAGCAGAAATAAATAAATCCATTAATCAATGCGTTTTAAAGTTATCTCTATATGACTATGAACTTCTAGCTGACAGAGGCAGTGTCCATTGAGCTCATTCTACACATCATCACATGTGTCTCGATGCTACTGCTTATTAATGGCAAAACTGATCTGTGGGATAATTTTCAGATATATATTAAACTTATCAATCAACTGATCAACAAGCATTTATTAAGAATCCATCATATGTCAGATATTTTGCTGGTTGCCAAGGATGTAAAAAGTCCCTATGTCGAAAGAGCTCATATTTATTTAATCCTGGAGAATAAACACATACCCATTTATACCCATACAAAGTATATAAACAGTAAGCACATTAAAAAAGTTGAAGAAATACTTCTATCTCCCTAGGAGAGGCAGCAAGTTTCAGTGGGGAGCATGCTAGATTTGGAGTCAGGAAAACCTACCTCAGACAAGCTAGATGAATTAAGACTTTGGAACACCTTGTTCATATAAAATGTAATCGATTATACAATGTTTATAAAAATATTTTATTTACAATTCTACATTCTGCATATATTATATAAATATATACATGCATTATATAATATATAATTGCCTACATTATTAAATCTTAGATATGTCTATTATACAAGATATATGTATGAACATATATAAGCATATCATTTATATATATTTATATTTATATATATGAAGTGACAAGACAAGAAGGGACATGTGAGAAGGGTCACTACAGGAAGGCAACAAGTCCAGTAAAGCTTCAAAATGCACAAATAACAAACCTCTCCTTGTGTGGTTAGCCCTCCTCAAGACCTGGAGGAAGGCTTCATTCTGAAACCACTCTATTGTTTGTTCATTCAGAAATCATTCCTATTTCCTTTGCTCTCCCTCCCCTGCCCAAGCCCATTTGGTCACCCTCTTTTACGTTACCTTTGGAGTCACACCAAGTGTGGGGAGTGTAAGAATGTGTATCCATGTGGATTTAATGTAAAACAGCCTTTATAAAGCCTTATGCTTTAGGGAGACAGTGTGAGCCAGAATATGTCAGAATTTTCACCAGTGGTTGTGAGTGTCAGCATAGAACAAGGCTAGTTCTTTTAGCTAATATCCTTTTGAAACCAAAAACGGTCTAGTCCTTCTAAGTTACATATAATGATTTCATAGCTTTTTAACAAGAGGAAAAACACTGGGTAGATTTTTTTTTTAACAAGGGAAGCAGAATTGGTGATTTTTTTTTTAACAACCTGAATTCCCTCAATTTTTCCTTGATTTAAGCCATAGTCTGTACTACAAATAGAAAAGATCATAAGCAGCTAAGTCAGTCGTGGTTTTGATAAAACTCTCTTAAGTAATGATGATCCCACATTATTTAGACAAGTCAGGGGTCAATATGGCCTTATTTGCCTATGCTTTTCATTAGGCACAGCCTTTCTGGAGTATCCCACTTCTTCCTACCTCCTCAAATACACGGAGGATTCATGCTTCACTTCTGCATGTATTAAGAATGCAGTCATAGCAACTCCTAGCATTAATGAACTATTTGCTTATGCAGTAATAATTAACTTCCATTACATTACTTTGTGTGATTACTTTCTTAATTGCCTGAATTATGCATCCATTTAATATTTAATAACCATTCTCAGAAATCAGACACTGGTAAAAAACAAATTGCTCACAGTTTCCTTGCAATAATTAAGCTCACAAGAATAAATGAAACCTTTTAAAAAGGAATGCCTTGTGATTATGTCCTTGCATATAGAACAAGATCCTAAATTAGCTATTTATTAAATCTAAATTTAAATCCAAATAGTACATTTTTCACTTTTGCCTGGGGAAATCAACCTGTACAGTACCTGATATCAACAACAGAATTAAATGTCTTCCATTTTCTATGGGAGTCACAAATGGCATTAATATTTATAACTGTGAAAATTCAAAAGTCCTAAAAACATTATGTAGGTATGTTAAAGATATGTTGTATACAAACATAAATATACATGTGTACACATGTAGATATGAGTTATATATGTGTATAACATATGTGTGCATCCATATATAAAATACTCATTTTATTTTGGCATCCCTTTTTCTTGAGATAAGTTGTTCAGTTAGTGATTAAAGTATCATGAAGTGAGATCAATAACTTTCCATTAGGATGAATTATTCTGACCAACATTTTACTTTCCCTCTCCCCCCCACCCCCAACATATTCCTCCAAGCTCCTCCAACAGTGAATCCTCAATAATCTGTTTTAGGAAATTCATGATAATTGATCAGAATGCATTTACAACTCAACCTAGGCAGTTTGATCTCCTAGATTTTTGTTTTGTTTTGTTTGTCAGTTATAGCACCCAAAGTCTGATGTCCTTCTCTTAGTTTCCCAAGCAGTCACATGCTGATTTTCAAAGTGATAATACCATTATCTTATCAGGTATCAACTTCAGTTCCCAGTGGTTTGCTAAGTCATCACTGTCTTAAGAAATAAAATGTGTTTCCACTTTATTGCAGGTTTTCTTGGCAAATAGATTCTATTGAATCTAGACAAGACAGCTATTTTTTTTCTGGGGCTGCATCTGCAAAATTGTTCTGCCATTCCACATTGATAATGGCAGCCATGTACAGATGTGTTTATCTGAACCATAACCATGTTAGACTTAAGCTACAGGGACACTGGAATGTTATTTACCCACAGTTAGCCTGTGCATATGTAACACACACAAAATAGTGCCTGATACACATACACACAAAAGAGAAGGGGGTGGGTGGGGATTTTCACAAGGATTTTTTGGTTATTGTTATTGTAGTTGTCATATTTTATTTTGTTTTGTTTTACTAAATGAGATAGTCCAAAAAAAATAGAGACAGTCCAAGAGATTATACTCAGATTGTCACTGAGTGCCCGAGATGGACAATTTTACTTCCATGTGGTAAAACCTCTTTCCAAGATGCAGAAAGAGCTATCAGGGAGGTGTGTGTGGTTGAGGGGGTGGAATGGGTGGGGAAGGCTGGGAAGGATGAGGCAGAGTGTGGAAACGCCATGAGTTTAGGGTGTCATGAGCCAACAATGGCTGCCACCTTGGGTTTTTAAACTGAGCTAAATTGGTGCCAATCTCGCTGACTGTTGTTACAGTGGGCAGCATCATTAGGATTTGCTTTTTAAATGATCTCTCAGCCTGTAAGCCTGAGAGCTGCTAGCAAGGCAAGGTTAGAGAGAAAATGATGGCAGCATGTTGATGCTTCACAGACCTCATGATAGTTTCCGTCTGTCATTATTTACGTCTGACTAGATGCGTCATGTCAGCTACCTAGAAGGTACTTTAATATGAAGCTCTTGTTTTCCTCTGCTCTTGCACAGCCAGACTGGGATACTATTATTTTTGCATCACTACACTTAGGGGAAGCTTGCTTCAATCCTTCAGTAATGACACACAAAAGAAATAAAAATGGTTTGGACTGTATTATATATGCCTGTATTCTAACAACCCCTCCTCAGCACACACACTCTCCCCCCCGCCCAAGAGGTGATTTAAATCAATAAATAGACATCTATTAAAAGGTCAACTTAATTTTATTCTTTCAGCTACTTTGCCAATATTTTAGGCAAAACCATTTTTCTTTTCCTCTGTCTCGCATTAAATCCTAGAATCACATTAAAAAACTATATCATTATTATTTGATAAAAATGGTTTCCTTTCATCCACAATACTATTAATACTTTCTTGCATTAATTTCTACTAATTCTAGTAGTGTTATTGTAAATAAGGGCACATAGAGAGATTTTGTTACATGGATATGATATTATGATTTGATACATATTCTCAATCTGTATCTAAGTACATAGATCTGTAGGCTTGTATAAATACAAAGAGAATTGATCTTGCATAGCTCACAATGATTAAGAAATGTCGACTTGAAACAGGCAAATTTTATTAGTGCTGCAAGGAGCTATTAGTCTTTTTATGACTTGTCTTTTGGCCATTATTACCTTAACAGATTAAGTGACTTTACCAAATGCTAATATTTATTATCCATGCCTGTTTATGGTACAGAACAGAACATTGTTTGAAAGCATTTCTGGAGTGTTAAGAGTTTATTGATGTACTTACATTGTATATTGTGAAAAGAGTATAGGCTACATGGGAAGCAGATTATTTTTATAAAAAGAACTTAATATTCTACATAATTTTTCTTTATGTGCTTAAAGATATAATTAATCATAACTCAATTTAAGTGTATATAAAAATATGCAAACATATTTGAAGAAATGCAACTAACTCAATGCAGTACTTTATTAACCTATAAACAATTTTTAATTTTCTGTACATGCATAATTGAGCACAAAGACAGGAAAAGGTGTAATTAAAATAAATGATAAACAGAGTTTATCTTCAGGCCACATGTCCACCAAGAAGTCATCATCATTTTATATGGACACATTAAATGGTATCACTGGAGACAGAAAATGGATTATTACTATAAAATGGGTAATTTAAACACTGGAGGAAAAAATGACACAAATTCCTTCCTGTTAGTTTTCTGATTTTCTAGCATGTGGGGCTATCAGAAACCCACAACTTGAAATTTGGGGCAACTAAATTTCTTTTCTAATTTAAGTCCTTCTGACATAACTACTGATGTACACACATGATACTTGATTTCTGAATTTTGATGAAAGAAGTACTTATTTTTCAAAGTCTCCTCTGACTATGCAAGTTTAAAAATCAGGTGAGATAGAGATCTCTTTCTGTTTTCTAAAAATTTATCAGTTTTACAGTCACTCTCAGGTTGACAGGTTCGGGTTTGTTGTGTGAGAATTCTTGTAGATCAAATAGGAAACTTTGCTGGGATGGGAAGCTTTGCCAGGATTAAATGAAATGGACAAAGTACAAGCTTTTGGAATTTCCTTGAATCAACATTTTGGACCAATGTGTACTCTCTACTGTCCTACGGAAAACAGAAATTGGAAATTATATTAATCACATTCTTTCCTTCTTATGCAGTTCTTTTTGCAACATGAAAATTACTTCAGCACAGAGGTTAAAATACTTTCTGATGATACTGGATAAGGAAAGCAGCCTTTTCTCCCACTTTTGCCCAAGAAACTAAAAAAAGGGTTGTGGCGAAGAGTGACCAGTAGGTGGCAGTCAGGTCACTGAACTACTTTCAAGGCTTCATTAAATAGGTTCTGTTGTTATGAATAACAGGGAAATAGTCTATTTTTCCTATTTTAAAGAATTCCTTTTCTAATTAATCTTGAAATATATTCCTAAGGTCTCAGACTGCTGAAAGAGCATGAGCTGACTGTGTCCTTAAGAGAATTATTCCTGCTAAAAATTATTTAATTCAAGGCCCCTAGTTCTGTTCTTCCCCTTGGAGCAGTTTTCTCCTTATGATCTTTGTAATCTGTGATGCTCTGTATGCAGATACCCACCCTTATAGGTTTGTAAGGAAAGCATTTTATAAGCCTTAACAAATTATTTGTAGAAATTGAACTTATTCTTGTTAGAATAAGTTCCTATTGTGCCAGCCCTACTCAGGGTTGGCCTGTCATGAAGCAGGCTACAAAGCAAGATTGTTTTCAGGATATTTTTCACATTTTTATTTGGTTAATTTCAATAAGAATTGATGTGGCCATGGAACTGACTGTAGAGGTGGGAAAAGGGATTTGAATGGCATGGGATGGTTTTGGAAAGTGGTCTAAAATAGAGGGAAATGTGTTAAAAGTTGAGCCAAGAACCCCAGTTCAGGTTATTTTAGAAAATTCTTCAAAGATAACCAGAAAATTACAAAATACTTTCCCTGTACTCAAAGGATTAGTTGAGAACATAAACAATGTCCTATCCACAAATTAATTAATATTTTACTGATTTTGAAGTTTCTCTTTTAAAGTAATTTATTAGATACCTTCTGAATATCAGGTATGGTGGTAGGGATAGAAATACAAAGACAAAAAAAAAAGTAATCATGCTCACAAAAAACTAACATTCTTTTGGGTGTAGTATGTACATACAATAGGTTCAGAGAAGTCAATTGACTTCTAGAGAAAGAGAGTATTTGCTAGAGTGATTTTATGATACCTAGAGTGAATCTAGAAGAAAGCTAAGGATTCAGAAGGTCAAAGGTAAGAAAGGAATGAAGCCTAGATATGGTTCAGAGCCTGTGCCAAAGCACAGAAAATGATAGCTTGATGGCCATTCCACTAGAAAATAGTGTAAGTGAAAGGAAATAATACAAGACATTTTCAAAAGATAGGTTAGAGACAAATTTTATAGAACTCAATTGCCCAGCTTAGAAATTTATATTTTTTCTTGGGAGCATTATGAAACCACTGAGGATTTTGATAATTTGATTTTGATATGATCAGACTTCTGTCTTAGGAATATTAATTTGACAATTATTTGGAGGATAGACTAGAAAAGCAGGAAGACTAATTCATATTGTATCTATTACAATAGTCTGAGTATGAAGTGGTGAGGGCATAAACAAAGGTCAGAGCTATGTTAGTAAAGGGAAGGGGATAGAATCAAAAGATATAAAAGTAAAATCAATTTTTAAAATTGGCAACTGAATATATAAGATGAGAGAAAGAGAAGAGTCAAAGATGATTTTGAGCTCATGAGCCTGAATGAGTGGAAGGTTCAATAACAATTGAGAGGTTTGGTGAATTTAGAAATATAAAAACTTCTGTTTAGGACATATTGAGATTGAGACACTAGGGAGCTATCCAGGCAGGTGTCCAATCCTCTGTTGGCAATATGTTATTTGAATTCAGGAGACAGATCAGGGCTGGACACATAGATTTGGGCATCATCTCTGTGTAGATGATAATTAAATCTATGGTATCTAAAGAGAGTGTAGGAAGAGAAGAAACAAGGGGCCAAAACAGTATTTTGAAAGATGATTGTGCTGTATGGTCAGGAAATAAATAATTATCCTGCATAGAAGACAAGTAAGAAGGCAAGTTCATACAAGTAGGAGAGCTAAGTTAGGAGAATTGCAATTTCTCCAGTTTCCTTTATATCTTCCAGAAGGCTGCCAGATAGATATTCCTCAGATCTGACCACTTCACTACCCTGCTCAAGCAACTTCATTGAATCCCTATTGCTTCTAAGATAAAAATGGAAACTCCTCCTTTTAACATTTAAAGCTGGGGCAGCTAGGGGCACAGTGGATAGAGCACTGGCCTTGGAGTCAGGACAACCTAAGTTCAAATCCAACCTCAGACATGTAATAATTACCTAGCTGTGTGACCTTGGGCCTTGCCCCAAAAAATAAATAAATAAACATTTAAAGCCCTTCACAATCTGGCTCCAGTCTAATTTTCCATATTTAATTCACATGGATCCCCTAGACATATTCTGTTTTCCGTAAACTGCATTCCATCGCTCGGTTCTAGATTGCCTAGAATGTTCTCCCTCTTCATCTCTGTCTCCCCACTAACTCCTTTCAAGAATCAACTTAAGTACTTCCTCCATTAGAAGTTCTTTTCTGATACCTTCTTTCTCACTACTTCCTTTTGTTTGTACTCCTCCCCCTTAATCTATCCTCAATTAGTTTGTTAATTTAATTTAATTAAGTGATTCACATTCCCCCACTCCCAATGTAGATCTGTAGCCCTCTAATTGTTTATCAGTGCTGGTTTATTTGTGGTAGTGAAAAATGGATGCAATAACGTAGAAGATTAATTCTGGAAGCTGAAAGGGATTCAAGATTCAGAATAGTGGTTTGAGGAAAGTATAGTCCAGACCTTTCTGTGGTTCTTGGATAGTCTGGTGAGTCCATCCATTATGGCAGCTCCCAGGAAGAACTTCTTCTACTTAAAGCAGAGCAAATCAACTCCTGTTCCACAAGGGATGATCTTGAAGACGTGCCTAGGAATATTGGTGACTTGTACAAGTTCATACAACTTGGATCAGAAGCTTGGTTTGAATTATAATCTTCTTGGCTATCAGGCCAGCTTCCTATCCTCCTCTTTACTCCCACTACCTCTCCATAATCTAATCAGTATTTTGTCAAAAATGACTATTCTAATAAAGAGATATTCAGACTGATATGAACCATGGAAAGGTTCTGCTGCTTTTACCTCCCCACTAATTTAAAAGAGAAAACTGAATTTTTCCAACCCAGATTCCTCAAAAACCTTAAGATTTTCCTGAAATTTAAAAAGCAAGAGACTTAAGCTCATTTCCAAATCTATCAGTTAACTTCCCTGGTATTAGAGTTTAAGAATACAAGTCATTCAGAATCACCCCTTTCTTCAGTGTCAACCTTAATCATCTCTTCACCACCAAGAAGTATTTGGGGAAAAGGATATCCTTTGATTCATTCAGATCCATCCACTCCTCCTGCATATGACACAAGTTAAAATAAAGAAATGAGTATCCACTATGATGTGGTTGGAAAGGAAAATGAGTATTTGATAACTTTCTGCAAAAGATATCTTTAAAAAAACCAAACTCTAACCTTTTCAGGGATAACTTGAAGGAATAAGTTGGGGGGGTCAAAATATTGAGTTTGAGTAATTTCAATAGGAGACATTCAGTACAAGACTCATTCATTTAAATTATATGAAAAATTCAAGGTACATTGTATATAATTAAGAGCATATAAGCCCTAAGGTGATTTCATTGGGGGTTATGGGATTGCTTTAATAGAATATGACAAGGCTCCTTTTGTTTTTCATAAAATATCTTATTCCCTCTTGAAATATAAGAAACCCTTAATGAAATCACAGTCCCTTTATTGTTAGGGAAAACTTTTTATGTTTCCAGAGATCAACAATGTCAAAACAATTACAGAAAATTAATGATGGACGAACCTCAAAAGAAGTGAAGACAGGTTAGCTCAAATACTCCTAAGAAACTTTCATAAAAGCATATTTGAACCTTTCTAGTCAAAATTTAACCAGATAAGGTCCTCCCAGGAGAGACATAAGACTCTAATGAGAAGCAGAGTTGCCTGGTAGAAAAAATACTGGACCAAGTGACAAAAACCATGAATTATTACTGGTTCTGCTACCCACTTACTGGGTGATCTTGGATAAATTATAAGGCAACACTGATCATGCTTTTCCACCAGGGCTTTGAGGGAGGGATTGGTTTTTGATAGTAAGTGAGACAAGTAAGACTCATTACTGAGGAAATAAAATTGGTTTTTTTATGAAGAATCTGCAGCTTTTGGGGGAAAAAAAGAAAAATCAAAGTATTTATACAGCTTATAAGCATTTCATTATTTTATTTCATGTATTTCTTTGGGGAAGCATTCCCATTGGTCCAGTAACAATTCAGTGATCTAGTCCTCTAATCAAAAATAGAATGTGAGCCACGTGGGCTGGCACACACAACCCACCCAGGTCATGCTCTAGGCATATCCATAATCATAATTTCATGAGTAAGAATTAGTAAATTTCTACTGAGTCAGAAATACACATTTTCATCGGATCTTAGAGTACTTGCTCTACAGATTCTAGCCAAAACCACAAAGCACCCTATGCAAAACCCAATATGTATGAACTCAATCATTTAACTTAATGAGAAGGCTTTAGGGACTGGTAGGCAAGGGCCAACCCAGAATTTGGGCCTAAGTACATATCTTCAAATTGAACTCTTATCTTAATACATTGTATTCATCAGGAGACTCAGATTCAAAATCCAACTGCAACATTTAACTAGGAATATGAGAATGAACAAATCACTTAACCTTTCTGAATCTAATTTTATACATTTGTAAAATGGTGACAATGATACATTCTTGACCTTCATAATGTTGTGGTATTCAATGAAAAATGTAAATTTATATATACATATATCATATATGATGTATAATATGATATATGTTACATTATATTACAATATATTATACCATATTATATCATATTCCAGTATTTATCATATATTATATTAGAGTCTATTAAGTATTTTGCAACTATTAAAACACCATATCCATTGTAATTAAGTCCTGGCTCTGTGAGTCCCTAGGCAAAGGACTTAATCTTCCTTAGACTGTTTCCACAAGTGAAATTGGGTAACAATATTATGCTATCTACTTTATCACCCTGGAAATGTGACATAAAACTAACCTATTATTGTCATTCTGTGTTGTGGAAAGAGTAGTAACTTGGAGGCAAAAGATAGTAGTTCATATCTAGGCTGTGTTGTGAAATATATGTCACTCTGAGCAGATAATCTAACTTGAGCTCATTCATCTCATCTGTAAAAGGGGGCTGAATGAAGTGATCTTTCCTTTTCTGAAGGCTATTTAGATTAGAGGAATGGAAATAGATCAGGAGGCAAAATGGTCATCAGATAAGCATTTATTTAGTACTATATTCCATTAAATTAAGTATTGCAATTCAAGAAAGGCAAAACTCAAGGAGAGCTCCTCAAGATCATGATCTAAGGGAGGAAACAATGAAAAGACCATTGAACCAGAAATCAGAAGACCTGGGTTCTAGATCCAGCTCTGTCACTATCTAGTTGTATGATCTTAGGCAAATCACTTGATCTTCTGTGCTGTGATTTCCTTATCTGAAAACTGAAAGTGTTGAAATAGAAAGTTTTAAGTTCCCTTCAGCTCTAATGCTCTTTGTTTCTGTGAATACTGTATCTTTATTTCATCAAAGTAGCAGGAAATGAGCAGGATGGCAAGAATCAGGCTGCATTATAAATGAACAACCATAACCAAAAGTGTTAGCCAAAGTCAAGCTAAAGGGAATATCTAGTCACATGCTTCAGGGTCCTAAACATGAACCTCTTCTGGTCAGTACTTCAATTAATAACTTAGATTGAATTCTTAACCTTCTTTCTGTCATGTTCCCTTTAGCAATTGGGTGATGTTTTTGTTCTCAAAATAATGTTTTTTTTCAGATGAATAAACTAACATGCATGGTATTAGAAAAGAAGTCAATGAAATTGAAATATGATCATCAGATCTTTAAAAACAAATTCACAGGTTAAGAACCCCGACTTGGACAACGTCCTAAAATGAATGCTTATCATAAATACAGATAACTAATATTTTGGGAGGGTTAGAATGATATTCAGCAGCAAATGAGCAAGGAAACATGTCAACTGCAATATCTAGTTACAAAACTCAATTGCACAAGTATAAGATAGAGGATGCTGTTCATGTCTCTGATCATAAACAGTTCCAGTCAATTAAATCTAGCAACTCTTAGAATCACAAAATTGGATCCAGCAGATGTTTGTTCTTAGGCTAAACTGAAATTTCCTTCCTTGTAACTTCCAACTTTTGATCCTAATTTGGTCATCTGGGAACAAGCTGAGTAAATCTATTACTTCTTTAATATTCAACTAGGTGGCACAGTGAATAAGGACTATATTTGGAATCAAGAAGTCCTGAGTTCAAATACTGCCTTCACTATTTATTTAACTATGTAACCCTAAGTAAATT
This sequence comes from Macrotis lagotis, assembly GCF_037893015.1. Taxonomy (NCBI): domain Eukaryota; kingdom Metazoa; phylum Chordata; class Mammalia; order Peramelemorphia; family Peramelidae; genus Macrotis; species Macrotis lagotis. The sequence goes on along the minus strand of NC_133658.1, from coordinate 686,613,243 downwards.
GCTTAACCTCTCTAAGCCTCAATTTCCTCCCCCTGTATAAGAGGGAGGACCCAAGATTTTTGTGACAAGAGATTGAGATAATATTTTTAAAATATTGTGCAAACCTTTAAAGTACTTCTATCTATTATTATTGTTATCTATAGAATAGAAGTTTCTTGAGGGAAAAGATCATTTCATATATATCTTTGTAAACCCCAAATCTAGAACAATGTTTCGTCTATAAAAAGATGTCTAATTGCCATTAATTGAATTGAATGGTAATCCATCCAGTAGGTGAGATGATCATCATTTTTCCCAAGATCTTTTCTTCTCAGACTAAACATTTCTCAATTCCTTCTATCAATTCTCCTTTGATATGGTTTCCAGTCATATGAGGGGGCATCAAATGCATTAGTTTAACAAAAGGCTAGTGCAGTGGACACTGTTTCAAGTCAATGTAAACGAGGTTAATAACCTCTCTTACCTTCAAATTCCTATTTCTTGTTGTTGATTTTCTTTTTCTTTTTAAATTTTTTTAAGGAAGTGAGGTTAAGTGACTTGCCCAAGGTTACACAGCTAGACAATTATTGAACTCAGGTCCTCCTGACTCCAGGGCTGGTGCTCTACCCCACTGTGCCACCTAGCTGCCCCTCAAATTTGTATTTCTCAGTAAAAAAAATCTTTTGTACTCTTCAGAACAAATATAAAAGCAACAGATTCAGATTTATGTATACTTGGTTTACAAATTCACCAATATATCAAAGATACTTGCCCAAGGTGGCCAGTACTTCCTTAGGAGGAAACATGATTTTTTCAGACCCCAAAGTCATGTTTATTTCCAGTTCGTAAAAGTTCCCTTGATTCCTGGCACTGTGCCACTCATAGCAATACAAAGCATGAGGTCTCTGTGGGCAGAGGAGCATACCCATTGTGCTGTATATGAGTTACTTTAGAAACCAACTACTATGCTCCCAAGATATCGCTTTTTTGCCCCTGGTTACAGGATCTATCCCCTGAAACTTTGAGGCATCATAAATAGTCATGGCTTTTTTACTTCTGAAATATTATTTCTTGCTTCTCTCTTTGAGATCTATATTTTGCAGCATTACAATTAGTCAAGAAAGCAAGAGATGGGGCTATACCCCCTAGGCTGTGATCAGTTTTGCAAATTTATCATACATAATACAACTATGAAGGCAAACATTTTCAATGGATTGGCAAGTGGCTGTAAATCTTAAATTCTATAGGTTGGATGTCTGAAAATTGAATGCAAATAGGAATGCAATGAGCAAGGAAAAAAATTAGGGTTCATAAATTTATACATATAAATAATGTTCTATAGGTACATATCAATTTTTATATGAAATCTCTCATAGAGAAATATTCTCATGTAATCATCCTGCACATATGTGATAAGAATTCTTGGTTGATTTATCATTTATTCATTTGAACTTTAGTATCTCTACTGACAGGCAGGCAGGTGACTCAGTGTGTATATATTGTCCAGCCTGGAGAAAGGAAGATCAGATTTCAAATATGACCTTAGATACTTACTTGCTGTGTGACCCTAGTAAGTCATTTAACCTCTACTTAATCCACTGGAGAAAAAAAAATAATAAACCACTCCAATATCTGCCAAGAAAACCCCATGGATAGTATGATCCACCGGGTCATGAAAAGACAGACATTGCTGAACAACAATATAGTGTCTTCTGGCTCACTGGATCAGTTACCATATTCCAAACAGTTAGTTTATCAATGTCCTTTCTAAAATGAAGCACTCAAAACAGAACACAGACTCTAGACATAACCTGCTCATGGTGGAAGAGAATAAGATCATCAACCCTCTCATCTTGAAAGCTATATTCATATGAATGCAGCTTAATTTTCTTACCCAACCATAAACTGTGAGAGACCTTATTTTATTCCAACTTTAGAAAGAATAGAGGTTTTAGGAAATCACAATAACAAAACAATTCAAGAAACATTTAAACAACTTCTAGAATTAAACTTAAAAATTTAAAAATCAAATAATATTGTGTTTAGCTTAAAAATAAAATGTGGGGGTGGCTAGGTGGTGCAGTGGATAAAGCACCGGCCCTGGAGTCAGGAGTACCTGGGTTCAAATCTGGTCTCAGACACTTAATAATTACCTAGCTGTGTGGCCTTGGGCAAGCCACTTAGACCCATTTGCCTTGCAAAAACCTAAAAAAAAATCAAATGTGATTAAGTTATATACATCTGGAATTAGAGGTATTAGGTGAAATATAAAATCATTGTAACCTTTAGGAATTGAATTCTGTTATAGCAATAAGCATTGTAACAGATGGGATAGACATGTATAGATTGGAAAGGTAGTTTTCCATTTTTCCTACATATAAAGAAATGTAGCACATTAAGTCCATGAATTCAGGATGGTAGTTTTAATAGAACAAGTATTATATTACAAGAAAGTACTTGCTTTATACTTTTCTGAGGATTGGAGGGGAGAAAATATTGTAAATAGCTGCAAAGTGTAAATTAAGGGAAACACATTAATATATTGCTTGCTAGTATCAAAGATAATATAATACATTGCAAATATTGGGTTAAGTATTTAATGGATAATTGCCTCATTCCAGATAACAGAATCTCATCAAAGATAGCATGACTCCTCAGTATTATCTTAGGAAATATATCTAAAGAAAATAAAAATTTTCCCAATCTCATTGTTGTAGGGGAATCAAGCTCCTATAAAGAAGGTGCTCATCATGTATTAATAAATGATAACTGGAACAACTGATAATTGGAATCAGACCTGTAGGACTTTGTTCATTCTCTTTATACATGCATATGAATAATATTGTTGTTTTTAAATCTTTTTAAGTACCTTTAAATACTTTTAAAGTATTTGATTATCAACATACTCATTTGTAGTAACTTTAATAAATATTTTTCAATATTAAAAGAACAGAATGCCTATTAGCTCATTTTCTAAAGGACATTTAGTTAGAAGAAATTTTTTTTAGTATCACATCTCAGAATAATAACAAAAAAACTTTGAAGACATTCCAATATGGTATTATGTTTTACTCCAATGTTCTACAAAATCTAAAGGAGCCCAATCACCTGGACTGTCTTTCATAATCCATATTGCTACTATCTACCTGAATTCTGGGCATAGTAAAAGAGAGGAAGTTATTTTTCATGCTTAAATCTTATTTCAGTGAAAGAAACCTCAAAATGCACACACACACACACACACACACACACACACACACACACACACACACACACAAACTATTCAGCATCCTTCCCCTTTCCCCTTGGTATTCAGATTCCTGGTATCCCTCCTACATCTGTACTTGGATTAACCCACAAAGCCACCTACTTTCCTTTCTTCCTCATCCAAAAGTATTAATGTGAAAGGTAATAAACAGTACTTTGGAGTCAAAGTGACTGTATAGAGTGACTTTAGGTTGTGATAGCAATAGGAACTTATAACAGAGTGGGGGGGGGGGGGAAATAGTTACTCTACAAAATGACCAAAAACATCCTTTTGAAAGTGAAATTTGTATTGCCAACCAGGAAACCTTCCTCTGCTCTCTCAAGATACAGATTGCTGCCAAATCTATCCCCATGAAAACCCTTTGGATCCACCAGTTTCCTATAATCTTACCTTTCACCAAGGATCTTAGAAATTAGATCTGAGAGGAACTATAAGGGATCTACTCTTCTAAGGTTGCTTGGTTAGATATGAGGAAAGTAAGCCCAGAAAGGCCTCACTTCTTTCAAAGGTACAGAAGGAATCCATGGAGAATCTGTCTGAATTTGAAAACAAATCTTCTGGTTATTGGTCTGGGTTGCTTTCCGGTACAGAGCATACCTCCTTACACTTGGAATCCTCTTGGGAAAGGGGCTAATTTAAGAGGCCTAATCTGTCAGAGATGAAGATAACTGTGACTTATAGCCTTTCATTGTTCTTGAATAGCCTTTCTGACACATCTGGGTGCATGATGTTTTTATTCAGTGGTCATTAATCAGTTTAGAATGTATCTTTCCTCTCTTGCCTGAGATAGAAAGACAGAGGTCATGGTTGGCTGAATAGCTGGGCAATTGTTTATTATTTAGGATAATGAGGGAAAATCTTGGCATGTATTGCCTTACCCCAAAGATTTAAGTGACTAATTGAACTGGTTATATTTCTAAATATCATCAGAACCAAATGGTTAATACATAAAATGTGCTAAATAAATGTTTGTTGAATGAATGGAAAATAACATTTTAAAAGAATTCATTTTTAGACTGCAGAATGCAGGTCACAAGCAACCAAAAAATCATCAGAAATTGCCTGATCTTGATGTTCCAAGACAGCTCAGAAAATGTGCAAGACTATTCTCTATGTGGGGCTTGGAATTATGATCATTCTGAATCTATGCATGAAACAAATCTATAGATAAAAACAAATTTAAATACCCTTCCTTTCTTCTTTCCCCAGTCTTCTTTCCCATGGTGGCACTAATGAAACTAACCCAGGAAGCAGGAGCAGGAAGAAGCAGTCTGTTCAATTCATCAATTGCTTAATTACTATTGAATTGTCATACCAATGTTATTTTAGGTCCAAACATTTCCTCAGCTTCCTTGTGAAGCACACTACATTTGTTAAGAGCAATGAAAGGATACAAAGGATCAAGACCATTCCACTGGACACGAGGCAGCAGCTCAAACCATTAGCATTTATTAAGCACCTACTGTGTAAGAGATTATATAAGATGCTACCTGTACAATATAAGCCCTGAAAAACAGTTTAATAAATATTTGTCAATCAAGCCTCTGGCACTGAAAAGATTGAAATATGAAAACACAATCCCAGCCTTCAAAGATTTAGTGAATAATAAGTAATGTAAATTATGTTCACAAATAAATATAAGACAAAGCAAACGTACAAAGAATATAGGACAAACAAGAGAAAGGTGTCAACCAAATGTTAGGGAAAATTTGGTCCTGGAGTAAGATCACAAGTGCCTATTAATGTATTTTCAACAACATGTTTTTACTTTGTCATGATGTTTTATGACTAATAAATTTAAAAATGATGATAATTATGGATAGAAACAGATTCCCATACAACAAATACAGACTTCAAAATATCCTTAGGGATTTAACATGTAAACTACACCATAGCCAGAGCACTATTACAGACTTAACTATTGTTCAAAATTGCCCAGATATAACACTGATTATTAAAAACTTAAGAATGTTTTTTCATATCCAAAATCTCCAAGCTACATGGAGTGAACAGCTTTCAAATCATAGAGACCAAGCAGAGAAGATTAAAATGTGGGAACAGATTGGTGATACTAATCATCCTTGTTGACCTTTCTACTACAGAAGATCTTTTCAATAAACCTAGAAATTTTGAGTATATGTTCTAATACTTATATTCAACTACAAAACACAGTTGTTATATGCACCTCTGCAAAATCCATAAAATATAATAATTTTTAAAAAAATTATCAGGCTAGCAGCCTGTTTTAGGACTATTTTTAGTTAAAACTGATTTAAAAGGAATATGACAATAATTAATAATAATTCACTTTTTAAAAAGCTTTAATATTTGGAAAGTATTTTCTATGTATTTTCTATGAGGCTCATTTGAGCCTCACAAGTAGATATATGCTTTCATAAGTATTTTACCATTATCTTTGTAGTCATCATCTCATTCTTGATTTTTTGTTAATAGTTACAAATGGCTCTAAGACAAGTTGATATCATAGTCTATATGTGTATATACACATATACACATAAACATATACATACACACACACATATATATTACATATATATTAAATGTTCTACATACTATTGCCAATTGTTTTCCATAATTGAAAAATTGCCTTGGGATTTCTGATCATGATCTCTAGTTTCACTGAAAGGATCTATGGGTATACTCTGGTAGCAAAAATGAGGCTGGGTTAATGTGTATCTCATCTTCCCCCCCCCCCATGGGTTCCATTTCCTCTGATATGTCTCTAAATTTTAAAAGTTTTTCATTTCAGAATGAGTATATATATATATATTAATATCTATTAAAATATTGTTCTAGGAGGCAGCTAGGTGGTGCAGTGGATAGAGCACCAGCCTTGGAGTCAGGAGTACCTGAATTCAAATCCAACCTCAGACACCTAGCTGTGTGGCCTTGGGCAAGCCACTTAACCCCATTGCCTTGCAAAAAACCTAAAAAAAATATTGTTCTAAAATTTTTATAGAACATTGTTATGTCTTCAGTGGGGGAGAAGTCAGGTCAGCTTCCTCATTTGTTAAAAAAAAAAAGTGTTGGGACCAGATGGTCCCTAAGGTCCCCTCCAACTTTATACGTACAAACCTGGAACTAAGTGACTTATCCCAGAATCAGCTCTGGAAGTCGGTAATTTTGTGATAAATCATCTAATGCTTCATCTCACTTTACAGATAAGGGAAACTGAGGCTTGGGAAGATGAAGTGTCTTGGTTAATGTCATACAGCAAGTTAATGATGGATCTCCAAGGTCTCCTTAACATTCACATTCTAAGGCTCTCTTTGATTCCATACCCCAGTTCATAGTTGCTGATATCTACATTTCCTCAAATCCTGTACCAGTGTTGAAGCAGTTAACCATATAGTGCTCCTTTCATTGTGACTTAACACCCATGTATCTGGTCTCTCCAGCAGCTAGGTTCCATAGAGGAAGACCTGGACCCAGAGTTTGGAAGATTTGTGATAAAATCCAGCTTCAGACACTTACTGTGTGCCTCTGGGCAAGCCAATGAAATTCTATTTGCTTCAGTTGTGAGGACCAATGACCCTGATACATAATAGGTGCTTAATAAATACTTGTTTCCTTTTTCCTTCCTTCCTCTTATTCCTTCTTCTTTCCTTCCTTCCTTTCGCCCTTTCTCTTTCTTTCTCTTCCTTCTTTCCTCTTTTTCCCCCCTCTCCTTCCCAATCCTAATTTTTTCCTTCCTTTATCCTTCCCTCCCTTCCATTCTCCTTCCCTCCCTTCCATTCCTCTCTCTTCCTCTCTCCGTTCAATCCCTCCCTTCCATTCCATCCTTCTTTCCTTCATCTATCCTTCCTTCCTCTCTTACAGATGGACAGACTGTGAATATCTAAAGGTCAAGGACTATATGTTACTTTTTATGTACCCTTCAACACTGAGCACAATATAGTACACATAACCATTCAATAAATGTCATCAAATAAACAAATTGGTTTTCTTTTTTTTCCAAAAATTAGACATTTTGAAGTATCAGAAATAGACTGAATTTTAATAGTTTTTAAAAAGCAACTTACTCATTTAAATATCCCTGCATAATTACAAGGAGAAAAAAATTTGTCTGCAGACTTCTCAAGCCTTATTGTATCCAAAGAAAAACGCTTTGGGTCATCTTCTGACCAGAATAGTGATCTTAAGGGTTTAGCCAGAGTTTTGCACACTTGGGAAATAGTACTAAAACAATACTGAATGAATAAAAAAAGAGAGCCCTTTAAAAACACAGCAATTCATTGACTGCTGTGGGACTCCTCACTCACAATTTGGGTTAAGCAGGTGCTGTGTTGTCAGGCTGCCAGATTCTAGGTGGGGGACTCATCAAATTATGAATGAATGCCTGTCAGAGCAGTCACATGACTGTCCTGGCTGGGGCTGTTAGCATGGTCACTTTGGGAGTTGGGGGGAAGGCACCAACATTTATTGCCACAACTACTGTTTCATTCTCCCTAGTGTTGAAGCAGATGTATCTGTAAAGTCATTTGCTATAGTACATATAAAGTGGGTTTTGTTATTTTTTTGGTTTTTGAATGAGGTTTATGTTTTTTTTGGGTGGGGAGGGGGTTCTACAACCCAGCTGTGCCCAAAGAAATTGCATATGGCATGAATGGTCAATTTCTCAAAAACAAAAGTCAGAAGTTCCAAAGAAAAGCAAAAAAAAATGAGCTTAATTTCATTTTAATACTCCTTTTGGTGTTAGTCCTCAATAATATTACTTTTCCTGAGACTGAAGGGAAAAAAATGCATGGAAATTCCCACCTATTTATTGTAATAAATATTTTCCAAATATTTAGGAACTGTCTAGCTAGTCCTATGCCATCAATTTTCACTTTTTCCTCTTAAAGCAGTTTTAATAACATTGACTAAAGATATTTGGAGACTGTATCTAACTCTTTGACACTTTCATTGTTCTCAACTACAAGCTGTTTTTAAATTCATGCATTCATGAGGACATTTGGTGATTTTCTTTCTAATATAAAAACATTATGATTTTTGTCATTATATCTTGACTAGCTCTTCATGATCTCAATTGGGAATTTCTTGGCAAAGATTCCAGAATGGTTTGCCATTTCCTTCTCCAGCTCATTTTACAGATGATGAAACTGAGGAAGCAGGGTTAGGTGACTTGCCTAGAGTTATAAAGCTAAGGTCAGATTCAAACTCAAGACAGTCTGTCTCCAGACTCCCAGCATTCTATCCACATTCTATCACATATGTCCAAATTTTTTCCTATTTCACATTGGTGCAATGTATTAAATGGAATTAAATTTTTAGTCCTCTCTTGATTAAACTGTGAAGAAACAAAATGGACTAAATTACTAGGGGAAAATATTAGGAGAAATCAATGACATTAAGAGATTGTTACTTTTGTTCTCTACCCTGTAGAAAGTTTTTTTGTTGAATTGAATTATACTGGACAGAAAAGGGTTGGAATACAAAATAATTCAGTGGAATGTGGAACAAAGAGGAGGAGGAGGAGGGCGGAGGGGAGAGGGAGGAGGAGGAGGACTGATCACAGCTAATATAGATGAACAGGACACATGGTTGTGGTTTTTTCTTGTTTTTTTTTTTTTGTTTCCAGTTTCTGACTTCATCTAAAGTCACCTCAGCTATGATGATGCCTCTTCCTCATAAGAAGAGTGTGTGTTCCCATCTCTCTCTCTCTTATTTAGAACCCTTCGGTTTTGTTTGATTTTGTTTGGGTTTTACTGTGAACAACAGATGTAGACTTATTTGTTACAAGGGTCTTCTTCTTCATCCCAATTAGGAGAGAGAGAAAAAAAATACTTATTATTGTTTTTAAAATAATTAACTTCCCCATCCCTATATAGATGTAGGTCTTTAACGAAGACAGTCTTTGGAGAAGAAGGAGGAGGAGGGGAAGGAGGCAAGAGGAGGAGGAAGAGGCAAAAGAGGAGATAAAGGGGAAGAAGGAGGAGAAGAAAGAGAAGGGAGAGCAAAGGAAAGAGTAAACGGGGAAGGTGAGGGGGAGGGAGAAGAAGGGGAGGAGGGGAGGAGGAGAGGAGGAAGAGGAAGAAGGGAAAAGAAACTGGAAAATCAAAAATAAGATTCTGACTAATAAAGAACCTGTAGTATTGTGAACATCCTTATACATATAATAAATGTTCTGTCATCATTTATGCATGATTCTTCATGACTATAGCATGCCAGACCCTTACGCCTATGACTATCTCTCGAAATCTGTCCAAGATCATGTTTATTGCTTCCAAAACACTCGCTTTGCATCTCATCCTTTCTCATTCCCTTTTCCTTGGCTTTCAATCTTTCCCAATATCAGGTTCTTTTCCAATGATTCCTGTCTGACCAAATTATTTTAAACTTCAATGTCAGTATTTGACTTAAATACTTGTTGGCTAATAATAATGGAGACTTGGGTTATAGAAGGAATTTCAAAGAACATAACCTTCTGACATGTTTTAGGCTGACTCTGCCCTAGAAATAGGAAAGAACTCTTACCATAACAAAGCAGAGGGATCCAACTGCTACAGCCTTCAAGGAGACTGTTCAGGGACTAAGTAGTCAAAGACCCCACTTGTTCTCTCTGGGGTTATTGACACATACTTCAATCCACAAACACATCCTTGGCATAACTGAAGGCAAGATAATTCATGAAATACTTAGAAAAGATCTGTGGTTTCATCTATGCTGATACTCCTTCCACTGACATAAATTATAAACTTCTACATCTCAGAAGGTGGTCTTCATGAGTTGCTATGATAAAAAAAATCCATCATTTCATGACCAAAAACCAAACAAACAAAATTGTGTTGGGATTTTCAAAAAAAAGTTCTGTGCATTCGCCTATGATGCTTTGATTTACTGTGGAAGCAAGCATAGTGTCAGCTCTCAAAAACAACTGTGTTTGAGGAGCAGTCATAAAAACAGCTCATCAGCATTTCCCTGCTTTCCCACTATCAGAAACTAGATGTAAATATTTTCTCCAACTGAATCTGGGTAAGAGAGTCCCTGCTTTATAGTAATTTACAAACATAATTGAAGGATGTAAGATCTGCCATAGGAAAGATTGTGCAAAAACTGGAAAAAAAGCTTAGAGGTGATCTCATCTGTCTATTATTATTATTATTATTATTATTATTATTATTATTATTATTATTATTATTATTATTATTATTATTATTGAAGAAGCTCAGAGAAGCCTAAGGTCACACAGGTTATAATTGTCAATGTTAAGGTTTAAATTCAGGTCCTCTTACTCTAAACCATTGCAGCTCTTTCCCCATACCTGAAGATGTGTTTTCAATTTCCCATCTTTCCCTTTTGTTCCCTTTCTTTTCTAAGTGTAATATAAATATTACTCCCTTCTTCTTCATCCTTAGGATCCCACTACTTTCACACCTTACTGATTTTTGCCTCCACTAAAACCCTGAAGATCTGGATAATTTTACCTAAGATGTAAATAAGTGATCAGACCTCTCCCCTGGGCATTTATACTGTAATATGATTTAAGATAAAGAAAAGTATTTTTAACTGTGGAATTTAACACTAAATAGATTGAGGAGAAATTTGAGGATTAAGGATTTTTCATGGACCCCTTGAAGTCATAACATATCAGTAATAATCTTTACTAATATAAAGTTGGTTCTGGAAAGGATAGCAAGATTTCTGAGGTTCTTCTAAATCCTTTTTTTCATATTGACTTTTTGGAGCACAAGCATTTTCTCTAATGGTAGAGAGAAGTCACTGAAACTAAAAACATGATGCCATTTTTCTATTGTTGCTCAGTTATGCCTGATTCTTTGTGACCTCATTTGGGATTTTCTTGACAAGGATACTGGAGTGTTTTACTTTTTCTTTCTCCAGTTCATTTATAGGTGAGGAACTTAGGCAGACAGTGTTAAATGACTTGTCCAGGATCACACAGCTAAGAAGCTTCTGAGACCAAATTTGAACTCATGAAGAGTGTTCCTGATTCCAACCTCTATCCACTGTACCATACTTCTAAATCCCAATTATTTTCCTCACCAAAAATAAAAGAAGTATTGTTATGCACCACAACCACATATTAACAGTTTTTACATTATATTAAAAGTTTGTTACATTATATTGTAACAATTTTATTGTTTGTTTTCTTAAATCCTTTCCAATTACATTTTGATCTGGTTTGAGCAAAAGTCACCTTTGTGTTTGACACTTCTCCAATCCATTAGTGGAAGGGAGTGTTTGACGGTTCATGATTGTTGCATGGTGCAACAATTTTTTTGGAATTTTGTTGATTGTTTTTGTTTATAACTCCCCAAATCACTTGATGTTGTTGTAACTCTAAAACTTAATACAATTATTAATACTCATTTAGTGTACAAATCCTATTGGTGAATGACAAATGATTCTTTTATTAAGCTCAGCTCAATCTACACTATTAAGAGCCTAGATTATCACACCCTAGATAAGAATTGTATTATTTCCTCCTCTATATATAATTGAGATAATGATACCCATAGTACCTTAGGAAGCAAAATTATCTGGAGAGGCAGTGTGATACAGTAGATATGGATCAGGAATTGGTAAGACTCCATGAAGAATACTTTATCCTCAAATTTCTCTTCAATCTATTCAGGGTTAAATTCCACAGTTAAAGATACTTTTCTTTGTCTTAAATCATATTACAGTATAAATGCCCAGGGGAGAGGTCTGATCACTTATTTACATCTTAGGTAAAATTATCCAGAACTTCAGGGTTTTAGTGGAGGCAAAAATCAGTAAGGTGTGAAAGTAGTGGGATCCTAAGGATAAAGAGGAAGGGAGTTATATTTATATTACATTTAGAAAAGAAATGGAACAAAAGGAAAAGATGGGAAACTAAAGATACATTTTCAGGTATAAGGGAAAGAGCTGCAATGGTTTTAGAGTAAGTGGATTTAAATTCCACTTAAACATTTTCTAGTTAAGTGATCATGGGTAAGTCATCTAATCTCTCTGAACCTCAGTTTTTTCAGCTCTAAAATAGGCATAGCAAATCTTACCTCATAGGGGGTTGCTTGGAGTCAGGAATGAGAGTATCTCTAAAGGTCTTTTGCAAACCTATTAGTGCTATAAAGTATCAATTTTTAGTATTGATAATATTAATATTGCTATTACCCACATCATGGGATGGTTTTGCAGAGATATCAGTTCTACAAAGGAATCTAGCCTGCTATATTAAGATGTAACTGGACAGTGATCCAAGACACTTCCAAAGGACTTGATGAAAAATAACTTCAGAGAAATAACTGATGGAGTCAATGAAGATCAAAGCATATTATTTTTAACTTCATTTTTTTTCATTTTTTTGTTTTATGTTTTCTTTCACAATATAACTAATATTGAAATATGTTTTACAAGATTGCATTTATCTTGCCTATATCAAACTGCTTACCATTTCAAGAAGGTGGAAAGAGAGGTAGAGAGAGAGTTTAGAGTTCACAATTTTACAAAGCAAATTTTATCGGGTCTCAGACACTTAATAATTACCTAGCTGTGTGACCTTGGGCAAGTCACTTAACCCCATTGCCTTGCCAAAAAAACCCAATAATAAATAAATAAAATAAGTATTTTCAAAAAATGCAAATGTTAAAAATTGTTTTTAAGATGTAATTGAGAGAAGGTAGAATATTATTTGATATAATTGGGAAATACGCAAAACTAAATTAGAATATAGTATAGATAATGTTAATTTTTGGTTTTCTAATTCAATACACAGTGGCAGGAATTTGTTTCTTATGGTGTTTGATGTTATTGGTCTGAAGAATCAAATGAGATATCATTTTCCCCATTTTATAAATGGAAAAAACTTCTATACACACACCAGTTATGTTATTTTATTCTCTGAATATATATTTTAATACAAATTTTAATGGGCTAATACTGGGATCACTGATCACATATTGATAGTCAGTATTTTACAAATCTTTAATTAGAAGTTAGGTGTTTTGGTTTTTTTTGTTCTAGATTTCTCCTTTACCTTTCTCACATTCTATTTTAGATCATAATTTTCTATATCCTGGGCACACTTTCTCCCTCACCCTTAAGAAAAATGCATATTCCTTAAGAACAGTCATCATTTCTGATATTCCAGCCTAGCATGGCACCTTGCTTATAAAAGGTGCTTAATATGTGCTTTGCTTATAAAAGGTGCTTAATATGTGCATATTGGCATAAAGTGTGTGACTTCAGCAAAGATCATTCTATGGGTAAGAAACCCAGAATGTTTTCCAGTGAACTTTGCCCTGGCAGTTAACAAGCAATAAGCAATAATAGAGTTCTTTCAGTGGGATTTAACAGGGCTCTAAATTGTACCAGGTTTAAACTACCTGAAGCCATTTGACTTAACTCACCCTGGCTGTTGGAGGCAGAAAATCTGTGACCCCTCCTTGTTTTAATCTTTTTTGGGAGGGAGAAGCAAATAGGCACCAGTGAACAGTGAGTTTCTCTCAGCATGTTTCTTTTCACTAAAACAAATTTACTTATAATAACATGCACCCCCAGAATTTTGAAGGCATTTTTGTTAATTCCCTGCTCCATTACTTGTTGACTAGGAAGACAATTCCCCAAAATGTCTACCTTGCTGATTTGGCTTGAAGACATTTACTGGAGAGAAAGCATTTGTGTATCAGACTGGCTCCTTCACAACAATACCTTCTAGTTCATTACCAAGGGCAAAAATTACGAGGGAAATCGATTCTCATACTCTCGGGCATAAACTGGTCGCCAGCTAGGGTCAGTATGAAAGTTTCCCACCAGATCGAAAGAATGTTTTGCATTTCATGTTTGCAAAAGGTTTTACATTCATCTATAAATTAATCTCCTAGACCTCTAAGAAGTATAACCTGCTCTGTTTATAGCAAGCCCTGGTTATCTTGATATTGCATTTAACTGCATCAATCAATCAAGAATTTAAAATGCCTACTGTGTATCAAACACTATCTTAGGCAATGAAAAAAATATAAGGAAATAAATGGAATCATCTATTTTCTGTGGGGGAACAACATAAAGAGGCAATAATAAAGTAAATACAAAGCATATACAATTTTGACTTGAAGACAAATATGAAACAATTTGGGAAGGCACAGGAGGAGAGCACTGAACTACTTTAAAGTGAATTAGGGATTCTAAGAGATGGAAATGAGGAGTGATGCATTCCAGGAATGGTCATAGCGTTAGTTTATAGGAGTGGGAGATGGAATGTCCTATACAGGTAACAGCAAGTTGGTCATTTAGACTAGAACAGAGAATATAGGAGGTTGATAGGCCTGGAAAGGTAGTTCAGATTTAATAGTGAAGGGCTTTAAGTACAAAGAGAGGACTTTCTATTAAAGGCAATAGAAATCATTAACACCTTTTGAGTAGTGGGATGGCAAGCTCAGATTGGTGTATTATGAAATTTCATTCTGACAGTTAAAAAGAACAGAGATTGAGTCAGGGATGTTAATTAAGAGGCCAATACAACAGTCCAGTCAAGGGGTCAGACTAGTGTTGTGGCTTTGTGAATGGAGAGAAAGGGATAGATACCAGATATGTTGTTGAATTACAATCAATAAGAATTGGCAATTAATTGAATGGAGGAAGAAAATGGGGAGTAAACGCTAAGAATCGATGATGGGACCAAAGCAAACCTTGGTGACTGAAAGGAGGATGGTCTCCTTAACAGAAACAGAGAAATTGAGAAGAAAACTATAATAGAAAATATAATGAATTCTTTTTTGTACATATTGAGTTTGAGATGCCCACAGATCATCCAATCAGATACATACAATAGCTAATTGAGGCTGTGAGACTGGAGTTCAGAGGAGAAGCAATGGCTAGATATATATAAATCTGGGAGTTGTCTCCATAGAGATAATAATGGAATACATGGATCTGATGAACTCACTAAAAGAGCTCATTACCTTGCTGCAGGGAGGGCCAAGATGAGATTAAAAGCATTCGTTTGTAAAATATTCAGCCTGCATGATTATATGATTTCTTCCAGGTGATTTTGATCCTATTCATTGGTTTTTCAGGCCTGCCTAACCTTTCATGCCTCATCTGGGGTTTTCTTGGCAAAGACAGTGGAGTGGTTTGCCATTTCCTTCTTCAGTTCATTTTACAAATGGGTAAAATAAGGCAAAGTGGGTTAAGTGATTTGCCCAGCATCACTGAGGTAGTAAATACTTGAGGCCAAATTTGAACTCAAGACGATGAGTCTTCCTGACTCCAGGTCTGGTGCTCAATGCACAATGGTATCATCTTGAAAAGGCGAATAGGGGAAGAAATCTAGGAGAGATTCTAGGTTTGGCAAGTATCTGAGTGGTACAGGAGAAAGGATTGAGGAATCAGTAGAGGCTATCATAAAATTGAATTGCTTAACTCTATGGTCAAGATTGGAAAGGAAGATGATAAACTGGGAACCCAGAATATTTGAGAAAACAAAGACACATATATTTAACTTCCTTATGCAAAGTTAGTGTGGAGGGAAAGATGACCAGGAACTTAAGAATCATTACCCATTTCTGGGGCATCTAGGTGGCTCATGTAGAAGGCTGGATTTGGAGACTGAAAAGATTTTAAGCCCTGAAGACACTTCCTTAGCTGTGTGACCTGGGTAAGTCAATTAATTTCTGTCAGCCTCATTGTCTACATCTGTAAAATGAAACCAGTGCTAGTATCAATTTCAGAGTTGTTATGAGGATCAGATGAGACACTATACATGAAGAGTTTTCCTAAACCCTAAAGTACTATGCCTATTATTATCTAGTTGGAGAAACTTCAAAGAAGGGAAGTTTACCTACCAAAAGGGCAAAAGGATAGTGTTGTAGGTATGAGGAATAAGAAATATGTTTACTCCTCCTCACATTCCAGTGTTTAGGGG